>NW_020837948.1:56089025-56206525 GCF_003676395.1 Aethalodelphis obliquidens | reverse complement strand
CTATAGAGAAATGTACCATGTTTTTTTTTTTTAAATAAGGTTAAATTGGTGGATTTCTTAAATGATTAAGTTCAAATACAGTGTGTAATTAAAAAAAGTTACACTATTAAAAAAGAGGTTACTGAAATGGTACAGATGAACCAGTATGCAGGGCAGAAACTGAGACACAGATGTAGAGGACAAATGTTTGGACACCAAGGGGGGAAAGTGGCTGGGGGGGTGGGGATGGTGGTGTGCTGAATTGGGAGATTGGGATTGACATACATATGCTAATATGTATAAAATGGATAACCAATAAGAAACTGCTGTATAAAAAAAAAAATAAAATGAAATTCAAATAAAAAAGGTTACTGTGCTAACAGTTTTAGAAGACTGAAATTAATAAAAATAAAACTATTAATTGAATTTGCAAAGCTGTGCAACCCTGCTGTATTATTACACAATCATAATTTGTCATGAGTATTTAAAATATATAAAATAAAAAATAAATAAAATATATAAAATAGTTTATTAATTCAAGAAGATATTTTTAAGCATCTGTTTTGTTTTTGGAAATGTACCATGTTTTAATACATCTATACTGTCTTCTTTTTTTTTTTTTTTTTTTGCGGTACGCAGGCCTCTCACTGTTGTGGCCTCTCCCGTTGCGGAGCACAGGCTCCGGATGTGCAGGCTCAGCAGCCATGGCTCACTGGCCCAGCCGCTCCGCGGCATGTGGGATCTTCCCGGACCGGGGCACGAACCCGTGTCCCCTGCATCGGCAGGCGGACCCTCAACCACTGCGCCACCAGGGAAGCCCTACTGTCTTCTTTTTAAAGAGTTATGGGAAATGATCACCACAGTAACATTATAAAAAAGTATACAGAGAAAAGCAATTATATTATTTTCTCAGGTAAATGTGGTATTTATCAGCCTAAATCCATCTTAAGGAATAAAATCATTCCTTACTTTTACTTCACATTTATAGGAAAAAAAACCCTTTTTTTTTGGCCACAGCCATCGGCTTGTGGGATCCTAGTTCCCTGACCAGGGATCAAACCCAGGCCCTGCACAGTGAAAGCGCAGAGTCCTAACCACAGGACCGCCAGGGAATTCCCTATAGGAAAATTTTATAACTCCAAAAACTCTGGCTCTTTCCCCAGATTAGGAAACATAAACAGGCAAGAACATGAAAAAGATATTCACGCTTTCCAAAAAACTTTCTGGAGTTATAAATATAGTCAATATAGCCCAAACACAAACTTCAAGTCTAACTCACCCAAACAGATGTACTTAAATGACAGTATGTGATTTCGTAATAATGAAAAAGTAAAAGAAACAAAGATACTTGACCGTGTGAAACTTATAAGTACAAAATACACAAAAATGAAGACAATTTTTAAAAACATAAGTAGAAAAGATAATATACTATATTCATGCTAATAACATGAGTAAAGCTAAAGTAAAGTGTAGTTAATCAGGTAAAGCTTCAAGTTTTAAGATTCTAGAGAAAAATGTGGATTTTGAAAAATTACTGAGCCAAGAACTTTAAGGCTAACAATCTACTTTCAAGAGTTCATACCCTAACAGTCCTCCTCAGTAAAAGAGACAAATGTTTAGTAAAGGTTACTTTTCTACCAAAACCATGCTTCTAGTACAAATACTGAAGAAAACATGGACAAAGCAAGAGATTATGTATATTTTTTATTAGAATAATGCATTTTGAAACTGCAAGCACATCTACCCTCTGAAATGTAGATAGTGTGCACCTTTACCTAATTTAAAGAGATTTCAATTTCTTTCTTATTAAGTAAGAAAAAAAGCAAGAAAAGGGCCTTGGAAGAGCCAAAATTAAGGTCAAAATTTACACTAAAGTTTATATATATGATTTATAGGAGAGATCTTCATGTCCTCATTCAGAGCAGTTACTCTTTAAGTCTATTTCTACAAATTTGGTTTCTTATAAATTTACACAAAAATTTGGTTTCTTGTATTTTAAAGTAATAGATGAGAAAGGGGAAAACTAGTGCCATAGATAGGCATGCTGATAGAAGAAGTAATGACAGAAATCTCACTAGGGATGAGAAAGAAGACCCATATAAAGCAAGGCAGTTAGGAGCACTTCAAGGAGAATATAAAGGCCTCAGCAACCTGATAATCCCCTAAAGTGGTCTTACCTTTACTTATAATAAAGGACAGCGATAAATTTAAGTATTAAAGAAGATTAAATGAGGAGCAGCAGGACCAGGAAGGGTAAAAAGGAAAAAAAAAAAAGGTTAAATGATATGCTCTGTTTAAAAACAAAGAAACTGGGAGACGCAAGACGGAAGAGATATGGGAACATATGCATATGTATAACTGATTCACTTTGTTATAAAGCAGAAACTAACACACCATTGTAAAGCAATTATACCCCAATAAAGATGTTAAAATAAATAAATAAATAAAACCAAAACACTCTCTAAAGCAGAAAAAAAAGAAACTTTTAATAGAAATTTAAATGAGAAAAAACTAATACTCACGGAGCTATGTCTGGTTGTGTTCCACTGGAAAGGTCAGGAGGTAGTCTTCTTGAAGGGCCTTACTAAAAAAGCCTTCCCCTCCTTGGCCCATTAATCACAGCCAAATTTCTGGTTCTTAGGCTCAAAATTTATTTTGTAAGCCCACCAAGAGTAGAATCATGCCTTAAGGGCAGAACAACGTTGATTAATGAGGCTGATGTATAATGCTAGAATGCCAATTTATTGACATACAATGAGAAGCACAATTGTTTCTGACACTAGAAAAAAGTCTTTTTCAAAACGCAAGCCCACTCTCTTATGATAGGCAGACCTATGCGAAAAACCATAGCCTTACCAGAAAATATATTGGTGAGTATGGTACCAAAAAAAGGAAAATTAGATAAACAGAATTATTTCATAGCTTAAGCAGTTTTCAGTCTTTTCTTGCAGCATTAACATTCTAAGGAGGTGTCTCAGAAGCTCTCTTTGTTTTCTGTTGTTTTATGTGCTTGAAATCTTTTTAAGATTTCTTTTGGAGGGGGAAAAAAGTTCCATTGCTAAAAAGTAAAGTAAAACTACTGTTTTACTTAAAGGAAACAGGGTGGTCTTACAAACATTAAAACTATACTCAGAACACCCCCATCTCCTGGACAAGGCTTTAGGTGGACAAAACAGATATTTACCCTGTGATTTTCTTTATTTTGTGCTTTCACTGTTGACCAAGCTTCCTTCCTATTAATACACTTAACACACTCTTTGTGGAAAAGATAATCCAGTCAATCAGTTAACAGTCTAGTCTTATAAGACTAGAACCCATTCTCTCTTTCAGACATCTTTGTGTATCTTTATTATGACCTATTAAATATTGCTTTCATTTTATCCTCTGAGATTAAATCTTATTTCCAGTTTCTTAGGTAATATTTTAATATAATCCTAAGTATTAATAGTGGCATATACACTATTTTATAAATGTTTCCAGTCAGAATGGTTAAACTGAAATCGTTTTTTGGTGTTTTTAAAAAAGTAAAACTTGAAAGTTTGACTATTTAGTAAGACTCCATCCTTAAGGCTGTATTCAGCTGAGATGTTGTAAGGAGTTGAATAGTGTTGCCCAAAATTCATGTCTACCCAGAACCTCAGAATGTGATCTTATTTGGAAATAGGTTTTTTTTTTTTAATTTTATTTATTTTATTTTTGGCTGTGTTGGGTCTTTGTTACTGTGCGCGGGCTTTTCTCTAGTAGTGGCGAGCAGGGGCTACTCTTCGTTGCGGCGCATGGGCTTCTCATTGCGGTGGCTTCTCTTGTTGCAGAGAAGGCTTCTCTAGGCTGTGCAACTATTGAGCATGGGCTTCAGTAGTTGCAGCACGTGGGCTCAGTAGTTGTGGCGCATGGGCTTAGTTGCTCCGCAGCACGTGGGATCTTCCTGGACCAGGGCTCAAACCTGTGTCCCCTGCATTGGAAGGCAGATTCTTAACCACTGTGCCAACAGGAAAGCCTGGAAATAGGTTTTCTATAGACATAATTCATTAAGATGAGGTCATACAGGATTGGCATGGGGCCTAAGTCCAATGACTGGTGTCCTTGTAAGAGACACACCAGGAAGAAGGCCATGTAAAGACAGAAGCAGAGACTGGAGTTATACTGCCAAAAGCCAAAGAAAACGGAGGATTGCTGGCAACCATAAGAAGCTAGAAGAGGCAAGGAAGGATGGAGGGAAGAGCATGATTTGCTGACACCTTGATTCCAGACTTCTAGCCTCCAGAAACATGAGAGAATAAATTTTAGTTGTGTTAAGCCACGCAGTTCACAGTAATTTTATATTGGCAGCCCTAAGAAATTAATACAGATGTTAACACAAGCTGAATTGCTTCTTTTTAGAGAAATATTTGTGGAACACCAATGCTTTAAAGGGCTTGAATTCCAGTGATCTGTTGTTACTAGGAGGAAACAAAACAGAAACCTTCCAGTTTCAAGTCTTAGAATCTTTTCACTATACCATATTCTCCTATCCATCTGTCCATCCATCCATCCATCCATCCATCCATCCATCCAATAGTTACCATATGCTTACACTGTGCCAAGCAGTGGGCAATGAACAAGATAAATACTATCCCTTCCTTCATAGTGAACTTGTCTAGTCTCACTCAGTAGGTTGTGGAAATCCTTCCATGTTAATGCATACAGCCCTATATCAGGTATTTTTTAATAACTATATGTACGGTGTTTCACTGATTGCATGCAGCAGATTTTAAGCAATATCTTATCGATGAAAACTTAAATTATTTCCAATTTTAAAGTATTATTGTAAACACCGAGATGAACATAATTGTACATACATCTATACCCTTGTCTGCATATCTTATTTAAATGAAAATCATAGCACGGCTTCTAGGTCTAAGGGTATGTACATTTTACTTAGTGATGTGTATTGCCAAATTGCCCTCCATAAAGACTGTACCAACTGACATTTGCATCAACAGTGAGAAGAGAGCCCATTTCTCTCACCAACACTTGGTACTGGTGTTTTCATTTATGCCAATGTTATAGGTGACCAATAATATCATAGCTGTGCTTGTATTTTTGCGATTATTAGTGAGTTATAGTCATTAAGGGTACAGTCTGACTTTCTGAATTTGAATGCAGGTTCCACTGGTTCAGGTTCCTTAAATTCTTGGTGCCTCAGTTCCTCAATGGTAAAGCAAGGATAACAACAGTATCTGCCAATAGCTGGGAGAACTAAATGGGTTAATATCTATGAAGTACTTACAACCATATGTAGTTCATAGTGTTATTATTTCATATGTCATCCAATTCTCCTTTCTTTGTATGTAAATTTTCTGTTTATATTTTTATCTATCTTTATGGTGGAGTGTTCATCTCTCTTATTAATTTGTAAGAACTCTTTTTATATTCTAGATCTTATCCTTTATCTGGCATGTAGTTGGTAAATACTTTGCCCAATATGTCGCTTGTTTTTCCATCTTATTTGATTTTTCTTCCTTTTACCTCCTTTTCTGTTCTGTTCTCCTAGAGAAATTTTATTGTATAATGTTTATATACTCAGGTCTATCAATCTTATCTCTATGGCTTCACGATTTATGTGGATAAGAAAGCACTTTTCACAAAATATAGTATTTTAATTTAATGGTAAAGTGAAAGACAGCTAACATTTTTGTTTTTCTTGTTTAGGAGGAGAAACTTCTAGAACACTTGAGAAGTAATTTCTTGGTAGAGTCTCATTAATTTAATATTCAGGGTGGGCATTACTGATAGATGTGGAAACTTATTACAATCTTTCCTCTTTAAAGAAAAAATGAAAACAATTAGTGATTTGGGACATTACTAAAAAGATTTTCTAGAGTTATAGTTCTCCACAAAGAGTGGCTACAAGTCTCCTGTTTCAGAATTTCTCTCAATCTTAAACATTTTCTCTATAAGCAAATGGGTGTCTAGATCCTATGAAATCATATATATAGATTTTACATATTATGAAGAGATTTTGGTTACTGATATCCTAGATACAAAGGATCACAACATGGAAAGACAGGCTATTAACTGAGGTACTCAACTTTCATTCATTGGCAAATGCCAAATTAGAAACGAAACTTTTTTTTTCCCCACTGGTTGTCAAGTAACACTTTATTATTTTCCTTTGCAGTTCTTAACTAGCTGGGCAATCCACCACACCACTGTTGATGTCATCTAAGATGTCATGAGGGTGGCAGCCATCAACATTGCAGCCCACAGACTAGGCGGTCCCCAGGATCTCTTTAATGGTTCCAGAGAGTTCTCTAGCTAAAGATCGATGCCACATCTGTCGGGCAATGTTGACAATCTCATCAAAAGTGATGTTTCCACTGTGCTTAATGTTTTTCTGCTTCTTTCTGTCTCTTGGCAGTTCCTTGAGGGCTCTGATGATCAGGGCAGAGGCAGAAGGTACCACCTCAATCTGGGCCTGTCGGTTCTGAATGGTCAGTTTCACTGTAATCCTCAGACCCTTCCAATCACCAGTTGCCTTGGTGATGTCATCACCAACTTTCTTTGGAGACAGACCAAGGGGGCTGATCATGGGGGAAAGGGCAAATGTGGCACCGACTTCCCCACCGGTGCACCTCAGGTACACAACTTTGATCTCACTGGGGTCAAACTTAGGTGGCATGGTGGAGGCGGCTGGTGTCGGATGAACCCGGATTCAGGACAACCAAAGAAAGTTGCACCTTGGCCTCCTCCGAGCCGAAAGCCGAAAGCAAAACATTTTTAATGCATATAATTTGCTCAATTTTCCTCTCAAGGGAATTAATTTTTCAAAGGAAATTTCATTATGTTTACCTAGGCATGCCTCATCACTCTAGTTCCTTTCAGCTCTGTTCTAATTACAATCCAAAGTTTGCATCCTTTGTGGATTTTCTTGCATGCTTTCTCCCAGGTAATTAATATGATTTAAATAAAATTGTATTTAACATAGCACCTATGGCACCATGCAGAACACCACCTCCAATTCAATATGATGCCATCATTACCTTTGGTATGATCCAACTGCTAGTTTTTAGCCCATGTTGACAACTAACAAGAACTTATTTTATAATTTCCCTAAAATAGTATTAACTATTCTAGTGAAAATTAGATATTAGCTTCCTGCCTACTGAATATGAATTTTGTAATTCTACTCTATTAAAGCTAACACAATAAGAGCATTCAAGTTTATTTGGCTTAATTTGTCCTTCACATACCCATATGCATGTTGTTCATTCTTCATTATTCTGTACACCCTTTACATACATTCTTAAGGGCAAACATGAGAAGCACAGTTTTATACGTCCTACTCACAGGTTTGCATTAAAAACAAAACAACAGACTGAACTGCCCTGGAGCCTGAGGGGAGGGTGGCCTAACTGAGGCTGCTGGCTCTGGAGGGGCCCCACCAGCCGAAGCTGCGACAGTCCTGGGGACCATGGGCAAGAGGACAGACAGGAGAAGCAAGAAGAACTACAATCCTGCAGCCTGTGGAACAAACGCCACATTCACAGGAAGAGAGACAAGATGAAAAGGCAGAGGGCTATGTACCAAATCATGGAACAACATAAAACCCCAGAAAAACAACTAAATGAAGTGGAGATAGGAAACCTTCCAGAAAAAGAATTCAGAAAAATCATAGTGAAGATGATCCAGGATCTCGGAAAAAGAATGGAGACAAAGATCGAGAAGATGCAAGAAATGTTTAACAAAGACCTAGAAGAATTAAAAAACAAACAAACAGAGATGAACAACACAATAACTGAAATGAAAAATACACTAGAAGGAATCAGTAGCAGAATAACTGAGGCAAAAGAATGCATAAGTGACCTGTAAGACGGAATGGTGGAATTCACTGCTGCAGAACAGAATAAAGAAAAAAGAATGAAAAGAAATGAAGACAGCCTAAGAGACCTCTGGGACAACATTAAACGCAACAACATTCACGTTATAGGGGTCCCAGAAGGAGAAGAGAGAGACAAAGGACCAGAGAAAATATTTGAAGAGATTATAGTCAAAAACTTCCCTAACATGGGAAAGGAAATAGCCACCCAAGTCCACGAAGCACAGAGAGTCCCATACAGGATAAACCCAAGGAGAAACACGCCAAGACACATAGTAATCAAATTGGCAAAAATTAAAGACAAAGAAAAATTATTGAAAGCAGCAAGGGAAAAATGACAAATAACATACAAGGGAACTCCCATAAGGTTAACAGCTGATTTCTCAGCAGAAACTCTACAAGTCAGACGGGAGTGGCATGATATACTTAAATTGAGGAAAGGGAAGAACCTACAACCAAGATTACTCTGTCTGGCAAGGATCTCATTCAGATTCGATGGAGAAATCAAAAGCTTTACAGACAAGCAAAAGCTAAGGGAATTCAGCACCACCAAACCAGCTCTACAACAAATGCTAAAGGAACTTCTCTAAATGGGAAACACTAGAGAAGAAAAGGACCTACAAAAACAAACCCAAAACAATTAAGAAAATGGTAACAAGAACATACATATTGATAATTACCTTAAACGTGAATGGATTAAATCCTCCAACCAAAAGACATGGGCTTGCTGAATGGATACAAAAACAAGCCCCATATATATGCTGTCTACAAGAGACCCACTTCAGACCTAGGGACACATTCAGACTGAAAGTGAGGGCATGGAAAAAGATATTCCATGCAAATGGAAATCAAAACAAAGCTGGAGTAGCAATACTCATATCAGATAAAATAGACTTTAAAATAATGTTACAAGAGACAAGGAAGGACACTACATAATGATCAAGGGATCAATCGAAGAAGAAGATATAACAATTATAAATATATATGCACCCAACATGGGAGCACCTCAACACATAAGGCAACTGCTAACAGCTATAAAAGAGGAAATTGACAGTAACACAATAATAGTGGGGGACTTTAACACCTCACTTACACCAATGGACAGATCACTCAAACATAAAATTAAAAAGGAAACACAAGCTTTAAATGACACAATAGACCAGACAGATTTAACTGATATTTATAGGACATTCCGTCCGAAAACATCAGATTACACTTTCTTCTCAAGTGCACACGGAACATTCTCCAGGAGAGATCACATCTTGGGTCACAAATTAAGCCTCAGTAAATTTAAGAAAACTGAAATCATATCAAGCATCTTTTCTGACAACAATGCTATGAGATTAGAAATCAATTACAGGGTAAAAAAAAAAGTAAAAACATACACATGGAGGCTAAGCAGTACATTACTAAATAACTAAGAGATCACTGAAGAAATCAAAGAGGAAATCAAAAAATACTTAGAGACAAATGACAATGAAAACACAATGATCCAAAACTTATGGGAGGCAGCAAAAGCAGTTCTAAGAGGGAAGTTTATAGCAATACAAGCCTACCTCAACAAACAAGAAAAATCTCAAATAAACAATTGAAATTTACACCCAAAGAAATTAGAGAAAGAAGAACAAACAAAACCCAAAGTTAGCAGAAGGAAAGAAATCATAAAGATCAGAGCAGAAATAAATGAAATAGAAACAAAGAAAACAACTGCAAAGATCAATAAAACTAAAAACTGGTTCTTTGAAAAGATAAACAAAATTGATAAACCATTAGCCAGACTCATCAAGAAAAAGAGGGAGAGGACTCAAATAATAAAATTAGAAATGAAAAAGGAGAAGTTACAACATAAACCGCAGAAATACAAAGCATCCTAAGAGACTACTACAAGCAACTCTATGCCAATAAAATGGACAACCTGGAAGAAATGGGACAAATTCCTAGAAAGGTATAACCTTCCAAGAGTGAACCAGGAAGAAACAGAAAATATGAACAGACCAATTGCAAGAAATGAAATTGAAACTGTGATTTAAAATCTTCCAACAGGGCTTCCCTGGTGGCGCAGTGGTTGAGAGTCCGCCTGCTGATGCAGGGGACACGGGTTCGTGCCCTGGTCTGGGAAGATCCCACATGCCATGGAATGGCTGCGCCCGTGAGCCATGGCCGCTGAGCCTGCGCGTCCGGAGCCTGCTGCTCCGCAACGGGATGGGCCACAGCAGTGACAGGCCCGCGAACCGCAAAAAAAAAAAAAAAAAAATCTTCCAACAAACAAAAGCCCAGGACCAGATGGCTTCACAGGTGAATTCTATCAAACATTTAGAGAAGAGCTAACATCCATCCTTCTCAAACTCTTCCAAAAAACTGCAAGGAAGGGACACTCCCAAACTCATTCTATGAGGCCGCCATCACCTTGATCCCAAAACCAGACAAAGATACTACAAAAAAAGAAAATTACAGACCAATATCACTGATGAATATAGATGCAAAACTCCTCAACAAAATACTAGCAAGCAGAATCCAACAACACATTAAAACGATCATACACCATGATCAAATGGGATTTATCCCAGGGATGCAAGGATTCTTCAGTATACACAAATCAGTCAATGTGATACACCATATTAACAAATTGAAGGATAAAAATCATATGATCATCTCAACAGATGCAGAAAAAGCTTTTGACAAAATTCAACACTCATTTATGATAAAAACTCTCCAGAAAGTGGGTATAGAGGGAACCTACCTCAACATAATAGAGGCCATAAAAAACAAACCCACAGCAACCATCATTCTCAATGGTGAAAAACTGAAAGCATTTCCTCTAAGATCAGGAACAAGACAAGGATGTCCGCTCTCACCAGTATTATTCAACATAATTTTGGAAGTCCTAGCCATGGCAATCAGAGAAGAAAAAGAAATAAAAGTAATACAAATTGGAAAAGAAGAAGTAAAACTGTCACCATTTGCAGATGACATGATACTATACATAGAGAATCCTAAAGATGCCACCAGAAAACTACTAGAGCTAATCAATGAATTTGGTAAAGTTGCAGGATACAAAATTAATGCACAGAAATCTCTTGCATTCCTATACACTAACGAAAAATCTGAAAGAGAAATTACAGAAACACTCCCATTTACCATTGCAAGAAAAAGAATAAAATACCTAGGAATAAACCTACCTAGGGAGACAAAAGACCTGTACGTGGAAAACTATAAGACACTGTTGAAAGAAATTAAAGATGATACCAACAGATGGAGAGATATACCATGTTGTTGGATTAGAAGAATCAATATTGTGAAAATGACTATACTACCCAAAGCAATCTACAGATTCAATGCAATCCCTATCAAATTACCAATGGCATTTTTTACAGAACTAGAACAAAAAATCTTAAAATCTGTATGGAGACACGAAAGACCCCAAATAGCCAAAGCAGTCTTGAGGGAAAAAAACAGAGCTGGAGGAATCAGACTCCCTGACTTCAGACTATACTACAAAGCTACAGTAATCAAGACAATATGGTACTGGCACACAAAAACAGAAATACAGATCAATGGAACAGGACATAAAGCCCAGAGATAAACCCATGCACCTATGGTCAACTAATCTATTGCAAAGGAGGCAAGGATATACAATGGAGAAAAGACAGTCTCTTCGATAAATGGTGCTGGGAAAATTGGACAGCTATGTGTAAAAGAATAAAAGTAGAACACTCCCTAACACCATACACAAAAATAAACTCAAAATGGATTAGAGACCTAAATGTAAGACGGGACACCATAAAACCCTTAGAGGAAAACACAGGAAGAACACTCTGACATAAATCACAGCAAGATCTTTTTTGACCCTCCTCCTACAGTAATGGAAATAAAAACAAAAATAAACAAATGGGACCTAATGAATGGGAAAAAATGTTTGCAAATGAATCAATGGACAAAGGATTAATCTCCAAAATATATAAACATCTCATGCACCTCAATATTAAAAAAGCAAACAACCCAATCCAAAAATGGGCAGAAGACCTAAATAGACATTTCTGCAAAGAGGACATACAGATGGCCAAGAAGCATATGAAAAGCTGCTCAACATCACTAATTATTAGAGAAATACAAATCAAAACTACAATGACGTATCACCTCACACCAGTTAGAATGGGCATCATCAGAAAATCTACTAACAACAAATGCTGGAGAGGGTGTGGAGAAAAGGGAACCCCTCTTGCACTGTTGGTGGGAATGTAAATTGATACAACCAGTATGGAGAACAGTATGGAGGTTCATTACAAAGTTAAAAATAGAATTACCATATGACCCAGCAATCCCACTACTGGTCATATACCCAGAGAAAACCATAATTCAAAAAGACACATGCACCCCAATGTTCATTGCAGCATTATTTACAATAGCCAGGTCATGGAAGCAACCTAAATGCCCATTGACAGACAAATGGATAAAGAAGATGTGGTACATATATACAATGGAATATTACTCAGCCATAAAAGGAATGAAAGTGGGTCATTTGTAGAGACGTGGATGAATCTAGGGAGTGTCATACAGAGTGAAGTAAGTCAGAAAGAGAAAAACAAATATCACATATTAATGCATATATGTGGCACCTAGAAAAATCACACAGATGAACCGGTTTGCAGGCAGAAATTGAGACACAGATGTAGAGAACAAACGTATGGACACCAAGGGCAGAAAGCAGCGGCGGGTGGTGGTGGTGGTGTGATGAATTGGGAGATTGGGATTGACATGTATACACTGAAATGTATAAAATGGATGACTAATAAGAACCTGCTGTATAAAAAAAAATAAAATTCAAAAAAGAAAAAAATGTTAAAAAAAAGAAAAAAAGCTAAAAAAACAACATAAAACAGGATTATCTCCACTTAAAAGAAATTCCCAAAGCAGAAATTCATCCATTTAAAATAAACTGATTGCACAACCACTACTATGTAGCACTTAACTAGACATAGTCCAACAGAGGTCAAGTTGGTTCTAAGTTAAAAAATCTAGCTGGAAAATAAAAAATTTAAACAAAAGGAAACAACTGTTTTCTTTAGCTCGACAATGCAGCCTTCAAACTGTCACTAGAATTCCTTTGCTTTACTTAGATAATTCAATAAACAGACACAATGTCTATAGAATTCCAAATTTCTCAAAAGGACATTAAAGACCCCCTGGCTGTATTTCTCATTATACACTCCATGCTTTTTTGTTTGTTTGTTTTTGTTTTTGTTTTGGCTGCGTTGGGTCTTCGTTGCTGCTTTCTGTAGTTAGGGCGAGCGGGAGCTACTCTTCGTTGTTGTGCGCAGGCTTCTTATTGTGGTGTCTTTTCTGTGGAGCACAGGCTCTAGGCGCACGGGCTTCAGCAGTTGTGGCACGTGGGCTCAGTAGTTGTGGCTCCCGGGCTCTAGAGTGCAGGCTCAGTAGTTGTGGCACATGGGCTTAGTTGCCCCGGCATGTGGGATCTTCCTGGACCAGGGCTGGAACCCGTGTGCCTTGCATTGGCAGGTGGATTCTTAACCACTGTGCCACCAGGGAAGCCCCAACACTCCATGCTTTTTACACATCTATCATAATGTCCATAAAATGTCCCAAGTATATCCAACTCATTTCCTAAATGGAGATTTTTATCTTACTTCTTTTGCTAAGAGAACATGATTCCCCTTCCCAATCCTCAACGCCTCATCTTCACCACTCACTCAAGATCTACTTCAAATGTCATTTCTTCCAGGAAGCCTTCCTCAACTCACCCAGTAGAATTTTAAACTGATTTCTTATCCAAATAACTATAACCGAAATAGTTGTATCTTGATGACAATATACATCTACGTAATGCTTTACAGTTGAGCTGCTTGCACAATAGTATCTCTTTCGGAAATATATGAGAATAACATCCCCAAAAGTTTTCTAAAGATAAGAGCTTATAATTGAACCATTTTCCTGTTTCTTTAAACCAATAGCTACAGCCACTCCTGAAGTTTTTGACATAAATATGAAAAAGCTCATGTTCCTAAGGAAACTATCAGAAGTCTATCTGCGAGGTGTGAACACTCACATCTGCAGATCTGATTCTTAGACTGAAAGTATGACCAAAAGCCTTTGTTAACAACAATGACAATAAAAACAAAAAGCAGGCAGTCCTTTCCTTATTAAAACATGAAAGGCTAGCCATCTCCAGTGACTATTTTCCAGCTTTCTTTGGCAAATAGTGAATTATTTAAGTGTCAGCAGTGGGATTATTTATGTGATGGGAATTTTAAAGAAAGTAGAGTATTCCATAAATCAGCTTATATAAGAAGTAATTTACCAATTCTCCTACTCAGGTCAAATAAAATTTAAGCCAATGGAATGTCAGAAGATCTGGGTTTTAGTTCTAATTCTTGACTACCTTGTAATGTGATCTTGGGTAAGCTGCTTAATTTCTCTGGGTCTCAGGTTCAACATCTGTAAAATGAGGGGGCTGGACTAGATGATCCCTAGGGTATGTTGCAGCTCAAAAATGGAAAGGAAGAAACGCATCTTAAATTCATTTTATTAATAGTGGAAATCAAACCATCAGCAGAGACTGATAATTTTTTCTATTTATTTACAAAGCTGATAAATAATATTCTGAAACTGACCCTAAAATGCTTAGTTGGGTTTTCAGTCAATAAATCTAGCACTTAAAGTTTAACTATCAATTTCTCTTCTCTTTACTGATATATCTTTCATCCTTAGGTCTCAAAAGTTGCCATAAAATTTCTTGTTTCTATGCAATTCATGATATAATTCATCCCACTCTGGTGTTTCAACAATTTAACGGTTCTAATTGCCTTATTATCTGCTCTGGTGCAGTAGTAAAGCCTCTGAACATTTCATTTACCTTACCAACAAGAAATCCCATATATCTCAGCCTTAAGGATATTACCTCTACCTCTTGGATGAGCAGAGGCATGAAGAACTTAAGCTCTCTGGAAAGCCAATATAATCTATCACTATTTAACTGTTTGTCAATGTTTATGCCTGTCTCAACTCACATTTAATGGGGCTTTTTATTGTTATTTTCCACTATAAAATTTTGAAGACACCTAAATGTCACTAATTCCCTTCTAAGTTTAGCATGTCTATTGCAATGTTACTTACCTGGGAGACACAGTAACATGGTACAAATGAATGCTATGGAGTTAGGCAGACTAGCTCCAAATCTTAGTTCTGACCTTTGCTATTTATATGACCTTAAGCAAGTTACTTGCCTCTTTGAGGCTGTTTCCACAAGTAAAATAGGAAGACTAGCTACTCTACAATACTGTAGTGAATATAAAGTAAGTACAGTTCCTGGTCTGATGCTGCACACGTAACAAGTATTCAGTAACTGTTACTCATGTCCTTCCCATACCAAGTGCTCCCACTTGGCTGTGATTCTGTTTGTTGAACTGGCCAGTTTGAAAATAGATTTTAGTCACTAGCTGCTTCTATAGGAGTGTTTCCAAATGGCTGGTTGTAACCCATTAGTCAGGGTTCTAATCCATGACTCCTGAAATCAATTCAGTGGGTTTTGGTCAGCACTGTTTTAATGGAAGAGAACAGAATGGAACTGGAAATATCAGAGTACATTATAAGTGCTAAAAATAGGAATACTTCATTAAACTTTTGTTCCAGTTTTATAAATGTGTGTGTGTGTACTGTGCCATGATGAAAAAAAAAGTCTATTTCTTACTCTATAGAGAAGGTCAGTTATCTTTAGTTGGATCACTTCCCTTCCCTGCCCATCTTTTCCAGGTAATGTCCTACTAAGACCAGCATTTCAGTATCTCAAAGTCAAGAAGCCCACCAGCACTACTCCCCTACAGAAAACAGTTATATATATATTCCTGAGGTTACCTACATTGTTAATAAGACCAAGAGGCAGAAGTGATACCCTTAGAAATACTTTTCTTAACTACTCATCAAATCCTTTCATATTTTGCTTCTTTTGAAACACAGTAGCAAGTAAAAGTCTCCTTGGGGGCCTTAAAAAAATAAAAATAAAAACAGATACTAAAGAAAGTTACAACCAGAAACCCAGTTATTCAAATAAGAACTCAACATTAAAATCTAAAATGTATTCCATAACCACAACCCCTTCAGTAAAATACATTAATCTTTTGGGGAGAATATTTTATCTTTTAAAGCAGATCCAATTTTTTTCTTTCATTGTTAATTTTTTTAAACACTTATTGTAGTTGATTTACAATGTTGTGTTAGTTTCAGGTGTACAGCAAAGTGAACCTGTTATACATATATCCACTTTTTTTTTTCCTAAGATTCTTTTCCCATATAGGCCATTACAGAGTAGTGAGTAGAGTTCCCTGTGCTATACGGCACGTTCTTCCTAGTTATCTATTTTATATATAGTCATGTGTATATGTCAATCCCAATCTCCCAATTTATCCCTCCTTTCCCTTATCCCCTGGTAACCGTAAGTTTGTTTTCTACATCCATGACTCTACTTCTGCTTTGTAAATAAGTTCATTTGTATCCAGTTTTTTAAAGATTCCACATATAAGTGATATCATATGATATTTGTCTTTCTCTGACTTACTTCACTCAGTATGATAATCTCTAGGTCCATCCATGTTGCTGCAAATGGCATTATTTTGTTCTTTTTTATGGCCGAGTAATATTCCATTGTATATATGTACCACATCTTCTTTATCTATTCCTCTGGTGATGGACATGTAGGTTGCTTCCATGTCCTGGCTATTGTAAATAGTGCTGCAACGAACATTTGGGTGCATGTATCTTTTTGAATTATGTTTTTCTCTCTAGATATATGCCCAGGAGTGGGATTGTTGGGTCATATGGTAGCTCTATTTTCAGTTTTTTAAGGAACTTCCATACTGTTCTCCATACTGGCAGTACAATTTACATTCTTACCAACAGTGTAGGAGGGTTCCCTTTTCTCCACACCCTCTCCAGCATTTATTGTTTGTAGATGTTTTGATGATGGCCATTCTGACTGGTGTGAGGTGATACCTCATTGTAGTTTTGATCTGCATTTCTCAAATAATTAGTGATGTTGAGCATCTTTTCACACGCTTTTTGGTCATCTGTGTGTCTTCTCTATGTCTATTTAGATAATAGACATGTCTATTAGATAAGAGAAATGTCTATTTAGATCTTCTGCCCATTTTTTGATTGGGTTATCTGTTTTTTTGATATTGAGCTCATGAGCTGTTTGTATATTTTGGAGATTAATCCCTTGTTGGTTGCTTCATTTGCAAATATTTTCTCCCACTCTAAGGGTTGTCTTTTTGTTTTATGGTTTCCTTTGCTATGCAAAAGCTTTTAAGTTTAATTAGATCCCATTTGTTTATCTTTGTTATTATTTTCATTACTCTGGGAGGTGGGTCAAAAAGATCTTGCTGCTTTTTTCCAACGGTGGGAAGGAGGTGGGCCTGGCTCCGCACGGCCTTGGGGCCAGAGCCCAGGTCCCCGCCCGCCCCAGCGCCGGCCTCCAGCCAAGCACTGTGTCCTAGGTCACAGTGGCCGGTGGTGCGCCCGGGTCCGCAGGACAGGCGGGCACAGAGGTTGCTTGTGTTGGGGTGGGGGGTACGGCGAGGTTCCAGCATCTCCGCAGAGCATTGCAGGTCCGGGCCTGGGGGCACCACAGCTTGCTATTCTCTCTGCACTTTCCTGGCTCTGAAGCCTCGAGAACACAGCTAGGCATCAGTAGTTTAATGCAGAGTTTGCCTGCTGGGAACTAGAGGCCTGCTGGGGTCTCAGTTCTTGACTGGCCCCGGAACATGAGGTTGCCAGGCATGTGACGGCAGCAGGTAGGAGTGAGCTGCTGGTGCAGTGATGAGCAGGAAAGAAAGGACAATAGCTGTTGGCCTGTGAACCTAGGCAAGAATGACCAGCCAACACAATCCAGACCAAGGTCCGTGGGCCCAGCTCAGTCCTGTGTGGCTGGTCAGTGGAATAGACCTGCAGGTGTGGCTCTTGTCACTCTAAGACTGGCTTCAGGACAGATCCTGCTGATGAGCCCAGGGCACTGCCCTCAGTTCTCCAGGAGAGTGCATCTGAGTGGAGCCAGGGGGGTGTGCCCAACTCACAGCACAGCGGCCACACGCATCCAGTCTGCTTGCAAGGGCAGTGGAGAGCCGGGGGAAGTCATGGCCTTGGGAGTGTCCTCTGATGAAAAAGAACCTGCAGGCTTATAAAATAACTTTTGTGTGAAACGTTGGTGTGTTGAAGAGCAGTTCTGTGTGCTTTTCTCCTTGGTGTGGATCAGCAGTGCTGAGGCAGCAGGCGTGACACAGAAGTGTGAGCAGAGATGGTCTGGAATTCCCAAACTCCAGGGAAACTAAAGGTGACAGCCAGCCTAGTGAAGAGGACAGGAGTTGGGGGCCGGTGGCGGTGGGGCAGGAAGGCGCCCGAAGGCAGCGGTGTCCCACCTGTGGTGGCGGCAGCCCAGCAGGTGCCCCTTGTCGCAGGGACCTAATCCTGGCTCCAGCTAGGTGGTCAGCAGAGCTGCAAGGTCTTCTGGGTGAGGAGACCCCACAGTCCTGAGCTGTTCTTTGCTGTGTTTGGTCATCTCCCCCCATCCAAGGGGAGAAATCTAGATGAGGTTTAAGAATTAGTGCTTTAAGAATGTGGATCTCGTAGTTGAGATCTTGGAACACATGTTTTCAGCACAAGGTGTTAAGGTGAATGGAAGAATTTAACGCCTTTTCAAGGAGTGTATCTCCATGTGGGCAGAACTAGAGAATAAATGGGTCTTAAATAAAAGGAAGACCAGGAAGAGTGTGGGAAAGAGAAAAAGATCTTGCTGTGATTTATGGCAAAGAGTGTTCTGCTTATGTTTTCCTCTGAGAGCTTTATAGGGTCTGACCTTACATTTTAGGTCTTTAATCCATTTTGAGTTTATTCTTGTGTATGGTGTTAGGGAGTATTCTAATTTCATTCTTTTACATGTAGCTGTCCAGTTTTCCCAGCACTACTTACTGAAGAGACTGTCTTTTCTCCATTGTACATTCTTGCCTCCTTTGTCATAGATTAGGTGGCCATAGGTGCGTGAGTTTATCTCTGGGCTTTCTATCCTGTTCCATTGATTTATATTTCTGTTTTTGTGCCAGTACCATACTGTTTTGAATACTGAAGCTTTGTAGTATAGTTAAAGCAGATCTAAGTTAAATGGAAGTTGGGGGAGGGCTGTTAGGGAAGGCTTTTTCAAGAAAATAATGTCAAAGTTAGGATTTGATGAATGAGTAAGAATTAGCAAAGAAGAGGGAAAGGGTATATGACAGGAGTAGCAAGCAGGGTGGCAGCATTTTAGGTACCAAGAAGAGCACAAAAGATTCTAAAGTGAGAGATAATATGGAAAGTTGGTTTGAAAATTAAGTGAGGCTGATTCATTCGGCGTGGAGAAGAGCAGCAAAAGATAAACAAGAGAGTAAGGGCCCAGAACATAACCTTATAAGGTCATACTAAAGAATTTGGATTTTTCCTAAGTGTATTTAACAGACTTATCAGGTGAGTGACCTACTCAATCATATTTACCTTTTAAAAAGATTATAAAAAAAAATCACTGTGACTGCAACATGGACAATGTAATAGGGGCAGGGCTAGGGCCACGCAGATAAGGGGAGTGTGACTGTAATACAGGAGAAAAATGGTTGTGGTCTACTCAAGAGTGGTAGCTGTGGGAATGAAGAGATATAGATAAAATTGATTATTTTAACCAGGGTGAATAATGGATGTGGGAAGATAAGGGAGCTGGAGAATCCAAAGGTAACTGGGCAGATGGTGGTGTGGTAGTGCCAGTGCCTGAGATAAGGAGACCAGGAAGAGTGTGGGAAAGAGAAAATATAAAATTAGGACCTTGTTATACTGGAGGTGCCTATGTGACATTAAAGTGGAAATGTCCAGAAGTACCCAGACCTAGAGTTCAAAAGGAAGATATATATGAGGGAATCAGGAACATACTGATGTAACTGGGGTCATAGGAGTGAAGGAGGCTGCTCATTGGAGTGTTTACAAAGTGAAAAGGGAAAAAAGCCCCAGGTAGAGCCCCAGAGAACATTTGAGAGAGGGTAAGCTACACTAATGCAAGAAGTATTGACACAACTGTCTTTTGTTAAAATTGGTGTATAACTGACATATAACATCATTATATTAGTTCGGGTGCACAACATAACGATTCGACATTTATATGTATTGCAAAATGATCCCAATGCCCATCACCATACAGAGTTACAAAAATTTTTTTATTGTGATGAGAAATTTTCTGTCTTATTTACCACTATATCCCTGTCATGCAGACAGTATATGTCATATATCAGTGGCTCAATCAATTTCTGTTACATAAATAACAAAGGAAGAAAAAAACAAAAATAAGACTGAGAAGGAGTAAAGAGGGGAAGACCAGAGTACTGGTCTTCTGAAGGGAAGTAAAGAAGGGAAACCAGAGTACTGCAGTATCACTGTAGCCAAGGAAAGAAAGTAGGATAGAAAGCTTTTCAAGGAGGGGAAAGTAATTCTGTCAACGGCTGCTAGTAAGTCAAGATAAAGACTGTTAGATATTATGAGTGACCTTTGTTTCACTGCTGATGAACTCTTTCGACAAGTCTGGCTCCTAGGGAGGGAAATGAGATAAAGGGTTTTTTGCTGTTGATTCTTTAAGATATTAGTGACTTCAGCATGTTTGAATACTTTTGGGAATAAACTTGAAAAGAGATTAAAGAGAAAAGACAAACACTTAACAAAGGGATGGGATTCGGTACACAGATAGAATGATGCCTTTTAATAAAAGGTTAAGATCTTTGATTCTAAGAGGAAGTAATGAGTACAGTAAGAATAAAGATGCATGTAAATCTCTAGGTTTGATGGCGCTTGGGACACAAAGAGCATGTGATTCTGTCATTAGCCAGGGAAGACTTCAGGAAAGAAGTAATGATTAAGAAGAGACCTAAAAATTGAGGACTAAGTAAGTATTATTCAAAGCAGTATGCTGGGGAATGTTCTAGTCAGAGGAAACTGCATATTTAGAAAAGGGCTGAAGGGAGATTTTATATTAAATAATTGATATATTTACCAATCCTAAAAACATAGACTAGGGAAATTAGCTTGAGCCTGGATTTAACCCTTGGCTAAACTTCCTTTACTCTTCAGGCTGCTGCTGATAAAGTTCAGGGAATACTTTCTACCCTGAGAGGCCACTCTAGTTATCCCAATCAGGACTCTCTCTAACAATTATGGATTAGAAATATTTGAAGAACTGAGCACTGATTCATCAGCCTGTCATTCAGCTATGAATCAAACACTTTTTGAGTAACTACTAAGTTCAAGGCACCATCCTGCATTCTGAAGACTGCAAAGAGAATAAAGCATGTTGTGTCACTCTCAAGGAGCTTAAGTCCCTTCATGGGTAGAATAAGTGAAATGTTACCTGAGGCCCAGAGCCCGAAGCAAATATTTACTCCTTCTTTCTACCCCTTATTCCCCATCTTTCTGTTGTCTTATGTCTCTTCCATCTACATATCTCTCACTGATCCCTCCCCTTCTTCTCCCAACCTTGCTGGTCATAAAATTAAAGTGTAGAAAAATTTTAATATTTATTCTATTTAGTAAACTGTTTCATATTTCTAAGACCTTTAAACAAAAATCAGGTAATGTCAACATTTTATATTCTAAAGGAAAGAAAATAAACTAAGTTCTTTCTGTAAAAGGTCCTCAATGATTTTTTTCCCTATATGTCATTGGTCTCCAAGAAAATACAGAAGACATTTGGGGACTTACCATTTGAGGACTTAACTCTCAGTAAATACCCCAAAATGTTCATGTAATATAATTTTAATTTTGCTGAAATACAGTTATGGTTATGAGCTGTGGTATTCAGGAACAAGTCACCAATATGGTGAATGAGTCTGACAACTGTCCAGAATCCAATCTCAGCGTAGCTGTTCTGTTCTTTCTTTTGTCTGTGTGTGTGATATAACTCTAGTAAATGAACTAACCACAAACCAACAAAAACCCATTTTGTTTCTTTGAGGAAAAAGAGCCAGAAAAGAAAGTCAATGCTATTGGCAGTGATAATAGTAAGTAAAGGAATCTAAGAAAATTACTGCGTTTGCAAATGTGGGGGATTTGAAAAGATCTTGGAACACATTCCTTAACAAAACATAAACTGTCTATTGTATTTTCCTCCACTTCCATGCCATTTTCTAGCAACATGACAAATAATAGCTGGAAAATTAATTGGTCTGAGACCTGGAATAACTATCAGAGTTCTTAAAGATTTGATAATCAACTACAGAATTAAGGTATTTAATCACACCATTAGACTCAAAAGACTAGCTAGGAAAAATAAATGCCAGAGTCAAAAGTTATTGCCTTACTAAAGGATAGCATGTTTACGGTTAGAGGCATGGACTAAGAAACCTAAACCCTAGATTGGAGAGCCTCTATTTTGCCTCTTAATATCTGTGTACCCTTTTGAAAGTCACTTAATTTCTGTTAGCCAGGTCCTTGGAGAAGCAGACACTAAGATGGGATAAAACTTGCGAGGATTCTGTCAGTGCAAATATCCATGAGACAGAAAATGGGAAGGGAGCTGGAGAAGGTTGGGAGGGTCATCAGACCATGATGCAAGTCTGAGCCTGAATGAAAGAAAGAGTGAGGAAAGGTTAGAAGGAAGCATCCTAGACTGCCATACAGTTTTAGGAAGGTTTGGCAAGGCCACTGGGGAGTCCTCAGGCCAAAGGTGGCTGTTACGGGAATCCCATGTCCCTCACGAAAAGGTCTGTCTGCCACTAGCTGTCAGCAGCTCATGGGAAGCAAGGCTTTGGGAAAAATGTAGTAACAGATTTCACAGTCCAGTAGCAGGGGCCCTTGGTTAATTATACTCCCTGCATTTGGAAGTCTTCAAGTTCCATTCTCACGGCCACCACAACCTCTTCTGATTTTCACATCTATAAATTCTCTATTTTTGTCCTTCCTACTTTACAAGTTGTCCCAAATATCATAAGGCACTAGGGATATAATGGTGAAAAAAGAGCAACACGGTCTCTGCCCTCAGAGAACATACACTCTAATGGAAAGATCCAGAGAAGCAAAGAGGCAATTAAATACTGTGTGGATTAGTCAGACTGTCACTCACCTACAAATCTAGACTTCTTAGTATGACATACACAACTGTATCCTAAATTATTTTATCAACCATTCTCTTACTATCTCCTCAGTACCCACATACCCTAGATGCTCCAGCCATCACAAACGTTTTTACTCTTTTACTCACCCCTGAATATAATACACTGATTCACACCTCCATGCTTTTATACATATAGTTCTATCTAGAATGTGACTTCTGCAAGATCCCACTCAAATGTCAGTTGTCATAAGCCTCCTCTAACCCTAGAGCACTGGTTCTCAACAAGGACAATTTTATTCCCTACCTACCAGTGGGGCATTTGACAATGTCTGGAGACCATTTTGGTTGCCACAAGTGTGTGTGCATGTGTGTGTTGGGGGGAGGGGTGGAGAGGGAAGGTGAGCTACTGACATCTAGTGGGTAGAGGCCAGGCTTACTGCTAAACACCCTACAATATAAAGGACAGCCTTCGCCCAGTCCCCAACAAAGAATTACCCAGGGCAAAATGTCAAAAGTGTAAAGGTTGAAAAACTCTGTCCTAGAGGCAGTTTGTCATACCCTGGTCTGGGTTCATGAAGCGTTCTGACCTTACTCACAAGGCCTTTGTCTTTCTCTGAAACCATAGCTCCTATAAAACAGAAGGTGATATTCATCTTTCATATCCAATGACCTCACATGGTCTCGTCCCTTTTACAAATTTGTCAAAGTAAAATAAAGGTATAAGTCAGTGCACTGGTGGTACTCAACAGGTGATCTCATCCTGGCTCTACCACTTCCTAGCTGTTTATCTTTGGGAAAATTATTTAAACTCAATTTCTTCATCTGTAAAATGGGGCTCACTGCAATTACTTCATGTACAGATTATGAGGGTGAAGTGACACATACATGAAATGCTTAGCTATATATGACACATAGTGAAAGCTCAAAAAATATCAACATTGCTGTTCCCATGACCTTTTAGGTTGTCAAAAGAAGCAAAGGGAAGCTAAAGATGGGAGCAGGAGGTAGTGTGAAGAAATTTTAGAAGCAAAAAACATTAGTATTCAGCAAGTCAATTTTAAAAGTGATATATGTCTGCCTTTCCCATTTCAGCATTTTTCTCATCACTCATTGGGTTTAAGGTAGTACTTTGTTTAATATTTATTTGTAATTCAGAGCAATGCTATAATACTTATTTTAATTCAAAATACTGTCCTTGCTACTAAAATGAATTTAATTTAGGTCACAAACTTAGTTTATCTAAGGGCAGTAGCACTGTATTCTAAATGAAGCATCACTAATTTCACAATTTTATACATCAAATAAGGAAGACACTGGTCTGAATTTTCACAATGAGTATAAACCTGAACATCTGATATTATGTGATGTTAAGCTACGATATATCATGCGTTATGTGTTAAACAGCACTTATGAATGTTCATTCAAGTGAAAACTGGTGATGGTGTGAGAGGTTGATTTTGGCAAAAATTGAATAACAAAGTTCTGGTGAACAGTGGTTAATGTTTAGCATAGAGCCGTGCACATAGTACATGTTCAATAAATAGCTACTGAAATAAATCCAATGAAGGAATCCTCAGAACTGGGAAAATTTATGACAGTCCAGATTGGCAATAGTATTAGTACCTGACAGAGTGGTTCCAGTTATCAATTCTCACATCTTCTCTCACCAAAACTGCTCAAATCTGTTTATTGGAAAAATATTTTTCTCATGAGAAGAAAGGGACTTTCAAGGGCTGTAGCAGCCAGTTAAAACTGCAAGAAAGGTAAGCTTCTATATGCCTGCTGCTAGGGAAAGAACTGGTTGTTGATGTCTTTAAATTTACTGGCCACCTCTTGTTCCAATGGTAGTAAAACCTGCATATGAAGAGTGAATGGGTTTTTTTTGTTTTGGCTGCATTGGGTCTTTGCTGCTGCGCGAGGGCTTTCTCTAGTTGCGGCGAGTGGGGGTTACTCTTCGTTGTGGTGTGCAGGCTTCTCTTGTTGCAGAGCATGGGCTCTAGGCATGCTGGCCTCAGCAGTTGCAGCATGCGCACTTAGTAGTTCTGGCCGGCAGGCTCTAGAGCGCAGGCTCAGTAGTTGTGGCGCATGGGCTTGGTTGCTCTGCAGCATATGGGATCTTCCCCGATCAGGAACTGAACCCGTGTTCCCTGCACTGGCAGGTGGATTCTTAACCATTGTGCCACCAGGGGAGTCCCGAAGAGTGAATGGTTTTTGTCCACTTGGTTCCCAACAGAGAATTTCAGCCTTTAGAAGCATCTCAAACTTGCCACTCAAGACCTATTTCAATATTTCTAATTTATGAAACCAAAATTTCAGCCAAGTGGAACATTAAACTGGAGAATACATTTCAAAAATAAGATGGAAAAAAAGGATTTACCTTATTTTACTTTTACAGAAAACATCTATTCCAGAAGAGAGGATTGACTGATATAATAATATGCACTTGACCTTTACAAAAAAAACTATTCCTAGCAAAAAAACTATGCCCCAATACAACCTTCAGTAATAAACTTAACTCCTATGCCTAAACCTACTTTCAGATATTAACTTGGTAGTCATAATAATAAATCCACAAACTGTAAAAAGCAAACTCTCATAAATATGTTTCATTTTTTTTCTTGGTTTTGAACTGGCATGAGAAATAATAGAAATTCACTTTGCATATATATCATTCATTCCTGTGGTCACAAAAAAATGTACCATCCAGGGGCTTCCCTGGTGTCGCAGTGGTTGAGAGTCCACCTGCTGATGCAGGGAACACGGGTTTGTGTCCCGGTCCAGGAGGATCCCACATGCTGTGGAGCGGTTGGGCCCGTGAGCCATGGCCGCTGAGCCTGCGCATCCGGAGCCTGTGCTCCACAACAGGAGAGGCCACAACAGTGAGAGGCCTGCGTACCACAAAAAAACAAAACAAAACAAAACAAAACAAAAATGTACCATCCAGACCACAAATTAGGTACTATGCTTTTGTTTTCACTTTAAAGAATTATGAAAGGCCCCAATTTTTGGTGAAGTCTTAATTTATCCAGATTACATACATCGCAACATTATTTAACCCAGTCAATACATTCTTTAACATTTACTTATATCATGCAATCAGCTTCTTCAAGATAAAACTGTTTTGAAAACCAACTCAAATCTCTATTAGCTTTGTATTTGGAATTACTATGAAGCATGAAACAGAAAACATCCAAGAACTATTTTCTAATCTCTTCTCTAAAGAAGTACTATTAAAAGCAATGCACCTAAACAAAACTTTATTATTCTAATTCATAGGAAGTCAGCGTTAAAGTTTACTTATATTTTAAAGGAAATTACATTTTTAAAATCCTTCCTTATATATAAATACATATACATATAGGCCAAATCTTTAAGAATAAGATTTATTTCTGGAAAATAACCAACTATTTATAATACTTATAATTTCAGATATAATACTACTGGAAATTTTCTGAAAAAAATCTGGCCTTATTATGTTAAAAACTATCTTAAAATGATCACTTTTACTATATATAATGTTCTCTTTGTCAGCAAAAAATATATCAGCATTTATTACTCCCATATGACTTCTATAAAATATTTTGGTTACAATAATCAAAATGTAATGTAAAATAATTTATTACATTAAGAATTTATTTTGAATTTTATTCACTTTTTATACAGCAGATTCTTATTAGTTATCCATTGTACACATATTAGTGTATATATGTCAATCCCAATCAAGAATTCTTAAAGAGTACATAGACTCTAAACTTTCAGAGCAGTTAGCATTCTCAAAAGTATTCTGGAAAATGCACTGAGCTATAAGATCAAATATAGCAAGTGGCTATTACAGTTCACTGATGTATCAAAAGCTTAGAAAATGAATATAATAGTGTTAGTCTTTCTTTAAAAGGCTAATGTCTATTAACAGCTAAAAACAGGGCACAGTAGGGGATTAATACATTGTTGTCTGAATCACTTTCATCAGTTTAAGTACCTATTAGTCCTTATTAGCAATGTGCTAGCAAGGTGCTATTGGTCTTTTAAAGTCTATTCTGCTTATTCTTAGTCTCTTTGCCCAGATAGATTCTTTGGCAATAGTATTTGAAACATAAAGTTTAGATATGTATTTTCATTTAGCTTTTTGAATTTAAGATTTGTATTTGAAAAATGTTTTCTCCTTTTAGGACTCTGTTCAAAAGTAATTTAAATTGTTCAGCACATCTGTACACCTAATCTGTTATTATAATTTTCAACAGTATTGAAGTACTCTCCAAAATTTCTCTTAAGGGGAGATATCAAGATGAATCTTCTCAGAAACCAAAGCAATTCATGTGCTCTCCTAAGTAAGTACACTAATGCAGAACTGAGTAAGAAAGCAATGTTCAGAAAGTAAAACTGGACTGTTTATTAAACTAACTTAGTTCTAGCATAACCAATAGTTATTCTTTGGGTATCATAAATGTATTGTTTAAAAACTAAAATTCAAATAAAGAACTGAAAAATAACTTATTGTCAAAGTTTACTAAACCTAGTTTCAAGGATCAAACTTTGAATAAAATCTAACAAATTTTTTTTTGTAATAGTTTAGAACAGAAAAGTCATTTTGAGGAATTCACATTTGTGCAATGACCAAGCGTAGTGTAGTAATTTTAGAAAGCTTCCTAGTTCTAGCTCTACCAGTAATCAGCTGGATAATCTGGAGCAAATTATCTCCCTCTCTTGACTGTTTTTGTTGTGGGGGGTAGTGTTGGGAAACTGGGAGACAGAGAATCTCTAAGGGGTATTTCATCAGCTCTACAATTTAGGGTTTCAAAAGAAAAAGATTTTCTCCTTTAGGACTATAGTCAGAAGTGAAATTAATGTAAATTGTTTAGCATACCTGTATGCCTCATCTGTTCTTGTTATTTTCAACAATGTGGAAAGTACTCTCCTATAAAAACTAAACATACTTGGACATTTTCACTTATCCTGTTGAAGTGGTTCAGAGCAAGCCTCCCCAAAATGTGTCACCTTGGCATATGGATTATTTTGAGCTAAAAGGCAATAGAGACCCTGTGGACTCAAGAGAAACTTTTGCCCCTCACTTAACTACCAAGAAGAATTTAAATTGGGGGTCTTTCCCAGAATCAGAATTATTAGCAGAAATAAATTTTATCTGAGTGACCCATCTGTATGGCAGGGCAAACATCTAATTACCAAACATCTGTTCTTATTATCCTGTGAAATGTCCTTCCCCTCTTTGATGCCACAGACCCTTTTCCACTCCTCCTTAGCTCAGGATAGCATATATACAGTTGACCCTTGAGCAACCCGGGTTTGAACCACGAGTCACCTATACATGGATTTTCTTCAATAAATATACCTGTACCTGCCAGTTCCATACCCACAGATTCAAACAATTTTGGATCATGTACTATGTTTATGATTCTCAGTTGGCAGAATCCACAGATGAGAAATCTGCAGATATGGAGGGCCGACTGAGATGAACATTCAAGGATTTTGGCATCTGCAATAAGTCCTAGAACCAATCCCCTGTAGATACTGAGTGACAACTGTACCTCACTTTACCTGTCTTTGAACCTCTCATGTATGTGAGTTTCCTGTATGTACAAAATTTTATTTTATTTTCTCCTATTAATCTGTGTCACATCAATTTGATTATTAAACCAGTCTAAAAAACCTTTGAAACGTAGAGGAAAATTTTTCCTTCCCAACACTTTTGGCGAGCCAGCCAGGAGATCCCACCCGGTTGGGCACTACTCATTCCTAAGCTGCTGAAGTAGGAAGATTCTGGGACCTCTAACATGAGCCAACAAAAGGTAAGGATTCTTACCACATCAGACACCCGGATCTCTACTTGCAGAGTCTGGTGGAAGAATGGTGGTGAAAGTCTCGTTTTCTCCCTTTCTCAATTTAGATTAGCAGGAAAAAATACTTATGGAACTAGTTCCTTCGGTTTAGCAACTCTTGGTTATTTGGTATGAGTACTCATGGGTTTTGTTGATCCTTTTCCTCCCAGAAATGGTCACTGTTTTCTTGTTCTATGTCTTAAGAGCTTGGCTTTGTGACTAGTGAAAATATTCTCTCTGGTCTCTGCCATCCAGGAGGTGCACTTACCAGGGTGCACCTGGTGGCCAGTTGAATAGACTAGGGTTTGGAAAATCTCTTTGTACTGGCTGTGCCAGTTCTCAAAGGAGTTTGTCCCAGTCCATAAGGGGCCTTTGCCATCTCAACCTTCATGGCTTTCAATGAAGGACTTTACTTTTTAGACTATCTTTGGAAGTGAACTTTCTGAATCTTATAAGGGCTGCATCTTTTTGCACTCTCTTATGGGACACCTCTCTCGTCCCTGGTTATGCCATAATAAGAAGGCTTATTGGTTTGAGTCACTATTGAGATTAAATTGACTATATTTGAAGACAAAACTTTTTTTCTTTCAGAGAGAGATCTCTTATCCTAAATAACTGCATACTGAAAAACAAAGTTAAGTGGATACAAAGAAGTATAACAGCTAGCCTTAGGGACTCCCTTAACAAAAGAATAGAAATTAAACTCCACATCCAACATAAATTCCCCCTTCTAAGAATCCAAAGAGTTAAATGCACCATTTTCTGGCACACCTGCTATTTCATGTCTAAGAACTGCAGTTCTGGAAGCTGTAGACATCTTTTTCAAAAGGCCAACATCTTACCAAGCTTGTTTTCTGTTCTGAGAACTTGGCCTGGTAACCATCAGGCTGAGGACTCCAAAATATGGCTGGACAGAAATGTGGGTTGAACTCCATTTGCAGCTAGGGTCCTACCAAACTGCTGCCAGCACTCAGGGGAATTATAATCTAGAATTACAATGGCTATTATGAGGAATTGGATCATCCAACTGGATAAGATAATTCAAAAAGTGCACTTAACCTACAGATTGGGAGAAAATATTTGCAAATGATGCAACTGACATGTAGCAACATGGATGGATCTAAAGATTATCATACTAAGTGAAATAAGTCAGACAGAGAAAGACAAACATTATATGATATCACTTATATGTGGAATCTAAAAAGTAATACAAATGAACTTATTTACAAAACAGAAACAGACTCACAGACATAGAAACAAACTTACGGTTACCAAAGGGGAAAGGGGAGGGGGGTAAACTAGGAGTATGGGATTAACAGACAGACACCATTATATATAATATAGATAAACAACAGTGATTTACTGTATAGCACAGGGAACTATATTCAATATCTTGTAATAACCTATAATAGAAAAGAATCTGAAAAAGAATATGTGTGTGTATGTATATATATATATATATATATATACATACACACATATATATAAATGAAACACTTTGCTGTACACCTGAAACTAATACAACACTGTAAATCAACTATAGTTCAATGAAAAATAAAAAGTGCACTTAAAAGCAAGGGCTTCCAAATCAAATAGAATGGAATACCTATTTAATTGGTATGCAGGAGCCTCAAAAAGACTTCAAAATCCCAAAATAGCTTCACTGAAAGATCTGTTATAAAAGGTTTATGAAAAAATGAAGACATGGGAGCTACCTAAAACAGGAGGACACTGAGACTAACGTTACTCCTAGGGTTCCCCTCTATCCTTCTTTTCCTGAGTACTCATGTTTCACTAATTCTCTATCTGAATTGCCTTTCCACTCTGAAGAGACTATTAAACAGTTACCTTTTAAAGTAAGACCACTTGAGGCTACAGGTGATCCTCTTTAGATATCTTTCACTCCTTAGCCAAAGGCCAAACTAAGGACCATAGTTCAAAAGAATGTCTTAAAGCAGAGAGGATCCTCAAAAGTTTCTGTAAATGGATTACTTTCTGAGATTAGTGGATAATAACACGGGCAGAAAATAAGATGGGGGGCAACTGGTCTGACTGAACTTGTGCCCATAGCTGATATTCAGAGCCTGATAGAAAATTTTTTATGCCTTCTCCCCTACATGAAAATAAAACTATGTACCCAGAGAGAAACAAGCAAATTGAGAATAATGTAGGTGGATGGGAGGATCAACCTATGATGTCATTTAAGTTACAATCCAAATCTTTTGAGGACAGATCATTGCAAAACTGGAAATGCTGCTCTAGAGGCCCATTCAAGTTCCACCCATCGCCAAACCTCCCCTATTAACTAAAAACGGCTTGTAACCTCTCTGAGAACTCTTATCCAGACCATCCCCAATACCTCAGAATGAAGGGAAAGAACAGAAACAGAGGCTTTTAAAAAATACACAGTGCTATAGAAACACCCTTGCCCAAAATCTAGTTCAAGGACAAATACAAATCTTAGGTGCCTTCTCACAGATATTTGTTTCTAAAAAAGCTTTAGCCATCTGAGCAGATAAACTTAACTTATTCCAACTGTTATTTATGACTAGTGAGTTTTGTAGTCATACCTGATTCATGGCAAAAAATTTTTTTCATAAGATCTCCGTTTCTATCTGTATGTTTATTGTATGTCTATCTATGTATGTTATAGACAAGGTACTTTTTTTTTTTAACCTCTGAATGGTATTGCCAAAATTCACTTATAAAAGAGCACTATGTAATTGGCATAAAATCAAACCTTTATAAATTAAGTATTTTTAAATTTCAGAAACACATCAGAAACTAACTCAAATGTTTTTTCAAGTTCCTGTGATCTATGATCATTTTTGGTAAATAAGAGCTAGTTTAAGTTCGTTGGTTTATTAATACAAGCATGTCTTTTAGAGGTATCAACATTAAGTATACTACTTTCATTCTTCCTAGGTTTAAAGTCAAATAAGTTCATGGTATCTGTTACAAAATTTGTCAGCCAAAAAAAAAACTCAGGATGATGACTGACATTGCCTAAGGTCTGATAAAGTTTTTGTAGGTAACCTGAACGTGACTGTTAAGAACACATGAATTAAATAAATGTAAATGAGGTAAGAGATTTAGGTGAACTTTTTAGTAATGAAAAAGTAATAAAGAACTTTCTTTTATGATTAAAGAGTTTCCCAAATCTCCTTGGTAACTTACACCCTTAAAGTTTTGCTAAATTAAGTTAAATAATGGTTAAGTTAAATTCATTGAATATCTAGGTCATTTCTAAATAAGATAAAACACAGAAAAATTAATTATTAAACACAGGTTTATCTACTTTTGGATTTCTATTACAGAGAAACTAAAGAAAAAAAATGGGTATGAGAAGCAAACATGTCTTCTGCCACAATGAAAGACTGTAATATTTAAAAGGGTACATGTTTCTAGAAATTATGAAATGTATTCATAAATTTGACAATCTAATGCCGGTTTAATAGTTCATAATTGCTTAATTCTTATTTCTCACTAGAAATTAAGGTTTCTAAGGATTAAGAATTCTAGTTAATGTATGTAATTAAGCCTATACATACAATATACAGGAAATAATAGGAGAAACAACTCTGTATGCAAGAAAACTAGGATATGTTTTTGGCCAAGGAGAATATGAGATATGGAGATGTGGTTTTGCTTAGAGAGAGAGAGAGAGAGAGAGAGAGGGAGTTTTAACTTGTGTGGTCAAGAAGGCTAAAATAATGAATTTTATTATAAGAGTTATGAAATTAAGCTTAAAAATCAACAGTGTCCTTACTTAAAACTGGAACTTAATTTTTTTCATCTGTTAAAAGGACAAAGTTCTGTTGGACTATTGGTCATCTCCTGATAAGAGATTATGAAAGATTTTTTATCTTTTAAGTAATCTGCCTAGAAAGCCAAGATTTTGTGTATTTTAATTTTGTCTTGATCAGGTCTTTGATTACTTTAGGAAAACTGAGTCCTCAATACTAAAAGAGCTAAATTTTGCTTTCAACTGTGTAACCTTTTGTATTTGCCTTTGTAATCTTGTATTATCACTTTGGTCAAATAGATAATTAAGTATTGTTTCATAATGATCTGTAATCCTATTTAGTCAAGTGTCCAAACCTTTTAATATGTTTGACAAACTTCCCAAAACCAAATACTAAAGTCCTTCTGACCTCTTGCTAAATTTGGGAGTTTTCAGAGGGCCCCTAAAACATCTCAAAGGATTTGCTCTCTCTTCTTATAAAAAGAGAGATGCTACATTAACTAGGCTTATTTATTATGTTAAATTACGTGGTAAGCATCGTCAAATAAGTGATGCTAAAACCTTCTTACATTACATTTGTGTAGATCTATGTTATTAACATAATTGCTCCTGAAATAATAAGAAATTCTTACAAGTCTGATGTGTCTTGGTATTATGTTATCAGCCATAATTCTAGTTACTATCCTAAAATGTTGAATGTCACAGAAATAACCAAACTTCCTGGTCAATTCCATTATAATGAACTCTCATCAAATCTGTAATAACGTATATTTAAATCATTTGTTATTTACAGTTACTGTTGTACTCTGATGCTTTACAAAAATGTTCCTATAAAAATGTTCCTGTAAAAATGTTTCATCTTCAAGGAGATTCACAGAAAAGACCTGAGAAATACTCTAGAATGCAGGTTTTTGATAAGTTTAGTATCTATATAACATGGAACTGGGTAAAAAATACTAAAACTTTAATAGAAAACTGATTCATAAAGCTGCTAACCTAAGATGAAGATCAACAACAATTAATTACAAGAGACTACATGAGCTAATAAGGATGATAATTTTTATGACTTCTCATGATGGTTCTCTAATGTTTTGTTTTCCAGATATAAGGAAACCTTTCCTCTTAAGCTCACTATGACTTTCAGCAATTTGGTAAATTATACTTTTGGAAGCAGAACTGAATCATTTATTTCTTTCTCCCTATCCGATCCTTCCAGAATTTGGAAACTCGTAGTGAATATTCTTATTTACATGGCAGTATAGTTACTTGCATAAGTTCAAAAGGAATCTGCTCTACTTATAACAGGATACAACTGGAAACATTGGTTGTATTGCCAAGGCTTTGGCTGGAATGTCATGTTTGAGAATGTCCATAGACTCAGGTATGACCAAACAGCTTTAAGGAACTAAGACTGACTTTATAGAGACAATAAAGCCCCCTGGAAAAAGAGCTTGGTAACTTGCTTACAGGGTTCACAGCAGCCTTACCAGATGAGTCAGGAAGGTCACTTCCTGGCAGGTACAGGTACCTTGGGATTTTGGGGGGCCTCAAGAAGGGAGGAATTCACCCAAGTCTACAGGTATTACATGAGAGTCTTATGAAAAGCTCTTGGCTTGGCTTCCTGGGCTTGAGAAGTAATATTTTAAAATTCCATCTGAGACTCCTTTTTTTTTCTTGTAATAACCTATTCTTTTTTTTTAAATACATCTTTATTGGAGTATAATTGCTTCACAATGCTGTGTTAGTTTCTGTTGTACAACAAAGTGAATCAGCCATATGCATACAAAAAATATGGAACACTTCATGAATTTGCGTGTCATCCTTGCACAGGGGCCATGCTAATCTTCTCTGTATCATCCCAATTTCAGTATATGTGCTGATGAAGCAAGCACTGAGACTCCTTTTGAAAAAGTTCTAGGAAAGCAGATTTAAAAGAGCCTATATGATCAATTGCTATTATTGCTACACTTATGTAAATAACCAGAAGAAGTTTATTGAATTTAGACTTATTTTGCAAACAAGGTAGTCTTACTTTGGCTACCTTTAGTTAAAATGGAGGTAATTTTAGAGAAAAAATTGTGTTTCATTAATATACCTTTGTGAATATTAGATTCTATACTGTTTTTGTTTTTTTTCTTAATTGGGGTATAACTGATTTACAATGTTGTGCTAGTTTCAGGTGTACAGAAAAGTGAATCTGTTATACATATACATATATCCACTCTTTTAGATTCTCTGCCCCATACACCATTACAGAGTATTGAGTAGAGTTCCCTGTGCTATACAGAAGGTCCTTATTAGTTACCTATTTCATATGTAGTAGTGTGTATATGTCAATCCCAATCTTCCAATTTATCCCTCCCCCCCATTAGCCTCCAGTAACCATAAGTTTATTTTCTACAACTGTAACTCTATTTTGGTTTTGTAGATAAGTTCACCTGTAGCCTTTTTTTAGATTCCACATATAAGTGATATGATATTTGTCTTTCTGTGTCTGTGTTATTTCACTCAATATGATAATCTCTAGGTCCATCCATGTTGTTGCAAATGGCATTATTTTGTTCTTTCTTATGGCTGAGTACCTATGGGTGCATGTATCTTTTCAAATTATGGTTTTCTCCAGATATATGCCCAGAAGTGGGATTGCTAGGTCATATGGTAGCTCTATTTTCAGTTTTTTAAGGAACCTCCATACTGTTCTCCATAGTGGCTGTACCAATTTGCATTCCCACCAACGGTGTAGTTGGGTTCCCTTTTCTCCACACCCTCTTCAGCAGTTATTGTTTGTAGATTTTTTGATGATGGCCATTCTGACTGGTGTGAGGTGATACCTCATTATAGTTTTGATCTGCATTTCTCTAATAATTAGTGATGTTGAGCAGCCTTTTTTTTTTAATCAATCTTACTTTTTTTTTTTTTTAGATGTTGGGAGTAGGTGTTTATTAATTTATTTATTTTTGCTGTGTTGGGTCTTCATTTCTGTGCGAGGGCTTTCTCTAGTTGTGGCAAGTGGGGGCCACTCTTCATAGCGGTGCATGGGTCTCTCACTATCGCGGCCTCTCTTGTTGCGGAGCACAGGCTCCAGACCCGCAGGCTCAGTAGTTGTGGCTCATGGGCCTAGTTGCTCCACAGCATGTGGGATCCTCCCAGACCAGGGCTCGAACCCGTGTCCCCTGCATTAGCAGGCAGATTCTCAACCACTGCGCCACCAGGGAAGCCCCTGTTGAGCATCTTTTCATGCGCTTTTTGGCCATCTGTGTGTCTTCTCTGGAGAAATGTCTATTTAGATCTTCTGCCCTTTTTTGATTGGGTTATTTGTTTTTTTGATATTGAGCTGCATGAGCTGTTTGTATATTTTGGAGATTAATCCCTTGCTGGTTGCTTCGTTAGCAAATATTTTCTCCCATTCTGAGGGTTGCCTTTTTGTTTTGTTTATGGTTTCCTTTGCTGTGCAAACGCTTTTAAGTTTAATTAGGTTCCATTTGTCTATTTTTGTTTTTATTTTCATTATTCTAGGAGGTGGATCGAAAAAAATCTTGCTGTGATTTATGTCAGAGAGTGTCCTCCCTATGTTTTCCTCTAAAAGTTTTACAGTATCCAGCCTTACATTTAGGTCTTTAATCCATTCTGAGTTTATTTTTGTGTATGGTGTTAGGGTGTGTTCAATTTCATTCTTTTACATATAGCTGTCCAGTTTTCCCAGTACTACTTACTGAAGAGACTGTCTTTTCTCCATTGTATATTCTTGCTTCTTTTGTCATAGATTATGTGACTGTAAGTGCATGGGGTTATCTCTGGACTTTCTATCCTGTTCCACTGATCTATATTTCTATTTTTGTGCCAGTACCATACTGTTTTGATGACTGTAGCTTTGTAGTATAGTCTGAAGTCAGGGAGCCTGATACCTCCAGCTCCATTTTTCTTTCTCAGGATTGCTTTGGCTATTATGGTCTTTTGTGTTTCCATACAAATTGAAAAATTTTTTGTTCTAAATCTGTGAAAACTGCCATTGGTAGTCTGATAGGGATTGCACTGAATCTGTAGATTGCTTTGGATAGTATAGTCATTTTCACAATATTCATTCTTCCAATCCCAAAACATGGTATATCTCTCCATCTGTTTGTGTCATCTTTTATTTCACCAGTATCTTATAGTTTTCTGAGTACAGGTCTTTTGCCTCCTTAGGTAGGTTTATTCCTAGGTGTTTTATTCTTTGTGATGAAATGGTGAATGGTATTGTTTCCTTAATCTCTCTTTCTGATCTTTCATTGTTAGTGTATAGGAATACAAGAGATTTCTGTGTATTAATTTTGTATCCTGCAACTTTACCAAATTCGTTGATGAGCTCTAATAGTCTTCCAATAGCATCTTTATGATTTTCTATGTATAGTATCATGTCATCTGAAAACAGTGACAGTTTTACTTCTTTTCCAATTTGAATTCCTTTTATTTCTTTTCTTCTCTGATAGTCTTGGCTAGGACTTCCAAAACTGTTGAATAAAAGTGGTGAGAATGGATATCCTTGTCTTGTTCCTGATCTTAGAGGAAATGCTTTCAGCTTTTCACCACTGAGTATGATGTTAGCTATAGGTTTGTCATATACGGTCTTTATTATGTTGAGGAAGGTTCCCTTTAAGCCCACTTTCTGGAGGGTTTTTTTTTCTTTTATCATAAGTGGGGGTTGAACTTTGTCAAAAGCTTTTTCTGCATCTATGGCAATGATCATACGGTTTCTATTCTTCAGTTTGTTAATGTGGTGTATCCCATTGATTGATTTGTGTATATTGAAGAATCCTTGCATCCCTGAGATAAATCCCACTTGATCTTGGTGTATGACCCTTTTAATGTATTGTTGGATTCTGTTTGCTAGTATTTTGTTGAGGATTTTTGCATCTATGTTCATCAGGGATACTGGCCTGTAGTTTTCTTTTTTTGTGACATCTTTGTCTGGTTTTGGTATCAGGGTGATGGTGGCCTCATTGAATGAACTTGGGAGGTCCTCAGCAATCTTTTGGAAGAGTTTCAGAAGGGTAGGTGTTAGCTCTTCTTTAATGTTTGATAGAATTCGTCTGTGAAGCCATCTGGTCCTGGACTTTTTGTTTCTTGGAAGATTTTTAATCACAGTTTCAATTTCAGTACTTGTGATTGGTCTGTTCATATTTTCTATTTCTTCCTGGTTCTGTCTTGGAAGGTTGTGTCTTTTTAAGAATTTGTCCATTTCTTCTAGGTTGTCCATTTTATTGGCATATAGTTGCCTGTAGTAATCTCTTATGATCCTTTATATTTGTGTGGTGTCAGTTGTAACTTCCCTTTTTCATTTCTAAAATTGTTGATTTGAATCCTCTCCCTTTTTTTCTTGATAAGTCTGTCTAAAGGTTTATTGATTTATCTTCTCAAAGAACCAGCTTTTAGTTTCGTTGATCTTTGCTGTTGTTTTCTTTGTCTCTAGTTCATTTATTTCTGCTCTGATCCTTATGACTTCTTTCCTTCTACTAACTTTGGGTTTTGTTTGTTCTTCCTTCTCTAGTTGCTTTAGGTGTAAGGATAGGTTGTTTGAGATTTTTCTTGTGTCTTCAGGTAAGATTGTATTGCTATAAACTTCCCTCTTAGAACTGCTTTTGCTACGTCCCATAGGCTTTGGATTGTCATGTTTTCATTGTCATTGGTCTCTAGGTATTTTTTGATTTCCTTTTTGATTTTTCCAGTGATCCACTGATTCTTTAGTAACATATTGTTTAGCCTCCATATGTTTGTATATTTTACAGTTTTTTTTTCTGTAATTATTCTTATCTCATAGTGTTGTGGTCAGAAAAGATGCTTGATATGATTTCAAGTTTCTTAAATTTATCAAGGCTTGACTTGTGACCCAAGATGTGATCTATCCTGGAGAATGTTCCGTGTGCACTTGAGAAGAAAGTGTGTTCTGCTGCTTTCAGATGGAACGTCCTATAAACATCAATTAAGTCTATCTGTTCTAATGTCATTAATGTCATTTAAGGCTTGTGTTTCCTTATTAATTTTCTGTCTGTATGGTCTATCCATTAGTGTAAGTGGGGTGTTGAAGTCCCCTACTATTGTAAACTGGACTGAGTCCTGAATTCTTTTAATTTCCTCCAATATTTGGCTACAACTCTCCAAACTAATGTTTACAATTTTTCTCCCACCCTTCTGATTTGGAGTCATTGAGAACTAAAACTGCCATTTTTCCAAAGCCATACAAGCTAAAGTTAGACAACTTGATACAAACTTCAGAGAAATCACAACAGCTCATGTATGGACAATCTTTGTGCCTACTGCTGTATGGCCATTCAAAACAATCACCAAAGACATACAAACGGCAAACCAGGAAAATCTATGAGATTGTCACTGCCTGCCCTCACTCCATCTGAAGATGCTTAGAGACAGACATCTAGAAATTCTCAGCTGCCTGCCTTCAGAATTCAGAAATTGGGATTACAGTCTGCCCCAATTAACTATTATTTTTCTTTTATTTCCATAAAAATGCCTCTTGTTAAACACCTGACTGCTTGCACCGTAGGCCTACTTTGGGAAACCCACCTGCATCACTGCCTCCTGAAATGAGACACAAGTGTTTAACTGAACTGACTTACTCGCAGGACTAAGACACTGATTCAGTGAGATAAAGTAAACTACCAAACTCAACTTCTGGACTGTGAAACTTCTTGGGGAAGTTGCAAAGGTGGGACGGAAGGGGTTCCAAATGAGCCTCCCTAAAATGTGCCACCTTGGCATGTGGATTGTTTTGAGCTAAAAGCCAATCAAGACCCTGAAGACTCAAGAGAAACTTCTGCCCCTCCCTTAACTACAAAGAAGAATTTAAATTGGGGGTCTTTCTCAGAATCAGAATTATTAGCAGAAATAAATTTTATCTGAGTGACCCATCTGTATGGCAGGGCAAACATCTAATTACCAAACATCTGCTCTTCTTATTGTCCTGTAAATTGCCCTCCTCTCCTTTGAAGTCCCAGGCCCCTTTCCATTCCTTAGCCCAGGATGCCATATGCACCTCATTTTACCCTTCTGTCTTTGACACTCTCAGGTATGTGGGGTTCCTGTATGTACAAAGTTAAATTTGACTTTCTCTTGTTAATCTGTCTCATGTCAATTTAGTTATTAGACCAGCTGAAAGAACCTTTAAAGGGTAGAGGAAAATTTTTCCTTCCCAACACAGTTTAATTCTTTCCAAACCAAAAAGATGTTAAACTGCATGTTGACAAAACACTATATTAAATCATTAGTGGAATTATAAATAGATAAAACTCTTTGGAGGGCAACTTGCCAGTATCTCTCAAAATTTAAAACACATAAGCCACTTGAGCCAGTGAATGGTAGCAGAAAGCCACCCCAAGATAGGTCACTTTATCATACGGATAATTTTGGGCTGAAGACAACAGAGAAAAAGCAGATACAAAAAAGTCATCTGCCCTCCCCAACTTACCTAAAAGCTGGACCTAAATTTCTAACAATGCCTTCCCTCCCCTCTCTACCACAAGACAGAAGTTAACCACCAGATTAATCACTCTAGACTCTTAACAGCCCAGAGAGGCACCAGAGGAATCTACATAGCAAACCTACTTATTAGCCCTTACCATACAATAGTTACCCCCCAAATATTTACCTTCTCACAATCTGCCAGAAACTCAAAGTCCTTTTCCTTTGTATTATCCCTTCTCTACAAATCCATTGTTCTTTTGTTAAGATGCTATATAAGGCCAAGTGCTAACCATCCTTTCGAGTTATTACTGAATATTCCTGTTTTTGTGTTAATAAACTTGTGTAGTTTCTTTCTTGTTAATCTGTCTTTTGTCTAATTTACAGGGTCCCAACCAGAGTATTTAGGAGGGTAGAGAAAAAAGTTTCTCCTCCCCTACACCAACAGTTCCACTTGTAGGAATTTATTCTACAGATATACCTGCACATTTGCAAAACAAAACACATACAGGAAAACTCACTGAGGTATCTTTCAGAATAAAATACTGGAACAATATAGAGGTTCATCAATAGAAAACTGGGTTTTAAAAAATATGTTATGTCCATAAAGAATACTCTAAAAGAAATTGAGGCTGCTCTATATATCCTAATATGAAAGAACAAAAAATGCAATGTGCAAAAACAGTGTCTACAGAGTATATTACTGTATGGTCACGCCACTCAAGGTGGCTGTTCTCTTGTTCTCTGTACAACCCCTGCTTGACCAGTGCCTGCTTCACCTACACCCTACTCACTGGACTGACCTTCCCGTATACTTGCCCCAGGGCCCAGCTAGTGATTGTTCTTATCAAAGGGGCAGTGAGGGGCACGCACCTCTGCTAGTTTCCCTGGTAAATGATAAGCCAACCTGACATCAATTCCCCCTGTAACTGGCAATCACCCCCTACCCCACCTCTGGTGAAGACCACCACCATGTCCTGTCCGCCATCTGCGACACACAGTGGGGTGTCATTCCAGGACCCTGCTTCAGACACGTAAGATTCCCTCTATCCATTAAACCACTGATGTCTCTGTTGCTGACTCCAGGCTCTTTCTTCGGTCTTGAAACTGGGCAAATACAGGCCTTGCAGGCCTGCAGGGTGCAGCCCAACAACTCTCATCTGTTTTTTGTTTTTAAAGACATAAATGTAAATACTTGTGCATGTACAGAATCTCTCTAGAAGGATACACACACACACAAATGAGTAATGATGTTGACTTTGAGAGGGAAAAACTGGGTGGCTAGTGGATAGGGGTGGCAGACTCATGTTTTACTGTGTATCTATCTTTTGGTAACTCTGGAATTTTGTGCCATGCCTATACTGAAAATAGTTCAAAAGACTGTTTAAATATATTAAAGAGAGATGAAGGATACGATACTGTTTCTGTTCTCAAGGAACTTAAAATGTCACAGAGAGTAAATTCATTCATTTAGTAATATTTACCAAGAGTCCTTTTTTATACCAGGCCTCTGGGGGATATATCCCTACCTTCATGGAGCTTACTTCCTAGAGGAGAGTTATGTATAATATTATGGTGGCCAGAGAAAGAGAGTATAGTCCAAGTAAAGCAATAATAAGAGAGCAGACTTCTGACAATCTCAATTTTCACATCACTATTCAGAAGTAAAAACAGTCTAGGTTCCCCTAAAATAGATTAGCAGTAGCAAAAAGAACAGTGACAGACATAAGTACAAGTTACTAGAAGCAGGAACACAAAGAGTTACATTAATGGCTGACAATATTACCTGAAAGCAAGAGACAGAAAAAATTTAAAGTAAACACGAAACCAAGCTATCACAATATAATTCAAGCATTCTCCAATTACGGACTCAGTTACACTGCAAAGATGTTAATTATAGTCAAGTTTTTAGGATCTCAGTAGGCATGTTTTCCATGGGAAAAATGCTATACATACTTGGTGTTAAGCTTCATAAACCATCCCACAAAAGGCTATTTAACACTATTAAGTATGTGCATACAATACTTTCTACAGGATATTATGTATACTATGGATTACTATGCTTCTAGCGAGGGAAAAAAACAGAACGGATGCCAAGAGGTGGCGCAGTGGTTGAGAATCCACCTGCCAATGCAGGGGACACGGGTTCGAGCCCTGGTCCGGGAAGATTCCAACTAAGCCCATGCGCCACAACTACTGAGCCTGCGCTCTAGAGCCTGCGAGCCACAACTACTGAAGCCCGCGCCCCCTAGAGCCTGTACTCCACAACAAAAGAAGCCACGGCAATCAGAAGCTGTGCACTGCAACGAAGAGCAGCCCCCACTCGCCACAATTAGAGAAAGCCTGCACGCAGCAACAAAGACCCAACGCGGCCAAAAATAAATTAATTAATTAATTAAAAAATAAAAAGAATGCCTCCTAAATTACTGCAGGCCTTGCAACAGAAGTGGTGACTCTTCTACTGAGGGACTGGAACAGAAGCAGGGACAGAGTCTGTGACAACAAATGGTTGGGATTAAGGCAAGATAGGTTCATCTGTCCTTTCCTCCTTCTCCTCTTTCTTCCACACCACCCCCACCCCCAATCAAAGAACAGCACTGAATAGGATAAGAGTGGAGAGGTGATGGGGAGGGTTAAAGAAAGACAGCATTCTTCCTTACTTCTGATACAGAGGATCAGATCTCAATAGGACACTGAAATGGAGAGGAAAAGAGGGGGTAAAAGTTAAACCGAAAGCAACAGAATTTACAAAAATCAAACAAAAACCAGAGAGAGAGACAGAAAGAAAGGAAGGAAATCCCTAGCCAGTTCAGTAAAGGAAATCGCTCCTTACATTATACATAAGTACACACCTAAATTAGGGATTCGAGAAATGGTATCAGTTAGTACTCAATTATAAGTAACACGATTTCAATTCAAGGGATTTAAACAGTACAGGGAGTTTTTGGCTCATGCAACTAAAATCCAGGGGAGGATCTGCTTCAGGGTTGCCTGATCCAGCAGACATATTATGAAATTTCTTTTTGTCTCTTCATTCTGTCACCCACAGTACAAGCTTCATCTCAAGGCCAGATTCCCTAGTGCCAAAAGAAAGCTGCAGCCAGAATCAATTACATGGAAGAAAGCACACCTGTCCCAGAATTCTAAGCAAGAGTTCTGAAGTGTACCTTGCTTAGATCAGCCTAAATCACCCTGAATCAATTCCTGTAACCAGGAAATGGAATCTGATTGGCTAGATTCACTCAGAGGCCCATTCCTAAAGCTAGAAGTGGAGCAGTTTCCCTCAAAGAACATGAGCTATGTGCGTGTGGTAAAAAACGGTGGACACTGGAATGAAAATACAGGTATATATCAAGAGAAGAAAAAATAGATACTGAGGAGGCAGCCACAGTGTTCACCCCAAGATGTTCAAAATGAAGATTCAGAGTCATCACAAAATATTATGTACAGTATTGCCCATTCAAAAGACAGAAAATCTTTAGAATCATTCTTCTTACAAACAAAATTGGCTCCTGAGACTACTTCTATTTAATCTAGTACTAGAAATGTTAGTTTAAAAAGAGTAATATAAATACAGAAAATAAAAGTATCTATTTGAGACCCATATACTTTCTAATACCAGTAGAAAATACAAAAGATGGTATAAATAAATAAAAGTTAAACATCTCACCCTTGGTTGCGGGGGACAGGTAAAGAAGACTGAAAGTATGTATGTCTGTTAGATTTTTAAACCTATGGCAGTAATAATTACAAAACATATGGTACCAGATTAAAAATTATCAACAATAAATTAAAATCCTTCTCTAGAAATGCTGTACCAAACTTAAGAACTTAAGGTATCATGAATGAGAATTAACAGAAATCATTATCTCAAAAAGATTCTGTACTCCTATGTTCACTGCAGCATTATTCACAATAGCTAAGACATGGAAACAACCTCAGTGTCCACTGACATGAATGGATAAATAAATGTGGCTTAAAACATAAATGTAAGTCTAAGAAAGGAGGTCTTTTGCCCATTTTTCTTTAGGTCTTCTGTCCATTTTTTGATTGGACTGGTTTTTTTTTGTTATTGAGTTGTATGAGCTGTTTGTCTATTTTGGAAATTAAGCCCGTGTTGGTCACATCATTTGCAAATATTTTCTCCCAAGCCATAGGCTGTCTTCATTTTGTTTATGGTTCCCTTTGCTATGCAAAAGCTTATAAGTTTGATTAGGTACCATTTGTTTATTTTTGCTTTTATTTCTATTGCCTTGGGAGACTGACCTAAGAATACATTGCTACGATTTATGTCAGTGAATGTTTTGCCTGTGTTTCTTCTAGGACTTTCATGGTGTCATGCCTTATACTTAAGTCCTTAAGCCACTTTGAGTTTATTTTTGTGTATGGTGTGAGGGTGTGTTCTAACTTCACTGATTTACATGCAGCTGTCCAACTATCCCAACACCACTTGTTGAAGAGACTGTCTTTTCCCTATTGTATATTCTTGCCTCCTTTGTTGAAGATTAATTGACCATAGGTGTGTGGGTTTACTTCTGGGCTCTCTATTCTGTTCCATTGATACATATGGCTGTTTCTGTGCCAATATCATGCTGTTTTGATTACTGTAGCTTTGCAGTATTGCCTGAAGTCTGAGAGGGTTATGTCTCCAGCTTTGTTCTTTTTCCTCAGGATTACTTTGGCAATTCTGGGTCTTTTATGGTTCCATATAAATTTTAGGATTATTTGTTCTAGTTCTGTGAAAAAAGTTGTCAGAAACTTGATAGGAATCACATTAAATCTGTAAATTGCTTTGGGTAGTATCACCATTTTAACAATGTTAATTCTTCCAATCCAAGAACATGAGATATCTTTCCATTTCTTTGAATTATCTTCAATTTCCTCCATTAATGTTTTATACTTCTCAGCATATAAGTTTTTCACCTCCTTGGTCAGGTTTATTCCTGAGTATAAAAAAAAAATGTGTACACAGACACACACATACCTACACTTACACACACACACACCCACACACACACCCACACACACACACTGGAGTATTATTCAGCCACAAAAAAAAGAAGGAACTGCTATTTGGGCCAACATGGACAAACTTTGAGGGCATTACGCTAAGTGAAATAAGGCAGACAGAGAAAGACAAATACTGTATGATCTCACTTATATGTGGACTCTAAAAAAACCACACTCATAGTTTTGGTTTGGTTTAATTTGGTTGCCAGAGTTGAGGGATAGAATTGGGGAGAATTGGGTGAAGGTGACCAAATGGTACAAGCTTCCAGTTATAACATAAATAAGTACTGGGGATGTAATGTACAGCATGGTAACTGTAGTTAACAATACTATATTGTATATTTGAAAGTTGCTAAGAAAGTAGATCTTTAAAGTTCTCATCAGAAGAAAAAGACTGTAACTACGTGAAGTGATGTTAACTAAACTTATTGTGGTAATCATTTTGCTATATATATATATATATTGCAAATCATTATGTTGTAAACTTTGAATAAATACAATGTTATATGTCAATTATATCTCAATAAAACTGGAAAAAAATTAAAGAATTAACATAACATGGAAAAGAATTATTTAAAAATATTGTTAGTCTTCTTTGGCCTTAGCGCCTGAGCAACCCAGAACCAAAATGGTTTTCAGCACCCACTATACAGACTGCTGTCTGCAGACCTCCTCTCTCAGCTCCCAAGCATGCAACACTGAATGCACAGTCCTGGAAATGGATAGGGTTGCCCTTTCCAAGGGAAGCCCCCTTCCCACCAGGTAAAAACCCTGGGCTGCCTGAGGGATGTACATTATTCTACACAAGGAGGAAGGAAGTAATTAAGTATGTGGTTGTGGGACTGGAGCCTCACATCCCCTTTACACTCTTTATCTGTGGGGATGCTTATATTAAAAGATAATCAGGACTTCGCTGGTGATTTGGAAAACACCAAATCAGGTATAAGGTAACCACACCTCTCCAGCATTCATTATTTGTAGACGTTTTGACGATGGCCATTCTGACTGATACGAGGTTGCACCTCATTGATTTGCATTTCTCTAATAATTGGCGATGTGGAGCATCTTTTCATGTGCCTGTTGACCATCTGTATGTCTTCTTTGGAGAAATGTCTGTTAAGGTCTTCTGCCCATTTTTTGATTGGGTTGTTTTTTTGTTGCTGAGTTGTACAAGCTGTTTGTATATTCTGGAAATTAAGCCCTTGTCAGTCGCACCCTTTGCAAAGATTTTCTCACAGTCTGTAGGCTGTCTTTTCATTTTGTTCTTGATTTCCTTTGCTGTGCAAATGCTTGTAAGTTTGATAAAGTCCAATTTGTTTATTTTTGATTTTATTTATTTTGCCTTGGGAGACTGATCTAAGAAAGTATTGCTACAATTTATTTCAGAGAATGTTTTGCCTACGTTCTCTTCTAAGAGTTTTATGGTGTCATGCCTTATATTTAAATCTTTAAGCCATTTTGAGTTTATTTTGTGTATGGTGTGAGGGAGTGTTCTAATTTATGTGTGGCTATCCAGCTTTCCTAACGCCACTTGCTGAAGAGACCTCTTTTCTCCATTGTATAGTCTTGCCTCCTTTGTTGAAGATTAATTGACTGTAGGTAATGGGTTTATTTCTGGGATCTCTATTCTGTTCCATTGATCCATATGCCTGTTTTTGTTCCAGTACCACACTGTTTTGATTACTGTAGCTTTGCAGTATTGTCTGAAGTCTGGGAGGATTATGCCTCCAGCTTTGTTCTTTTTCCTCAGGATTGCTTTGGCAATTCTGGGTCTTTTGTGGTCCCATATAAATTTCAAAGTAAACAAAAAAAACCTTTAAAATCATGTCAAATAAATTAATTAATTAAATACCTAGGGATAAACCTGACCAAGGAGGTGAAGGACTTATACACTGAGAACTATAAAACACTGAGAACTACAGAACACTGATAAAGGAAATTAAAGATGTTTCAAAGAAATGAAAAGATATTCCATGCTCTTGGATTGGCAGAATTAGTATTGTTAAAATAGCCATACTACCCAAAGCAATCTACAGATTTAATGTGATCCTTATCAAATCACCCAGGACATTTTCCACAGAACTAGAACAAATAATCCTAAAATTTTTATGGTCACCTATTTTTAAAAGTTAGTAGCAATATTCATTTCAGTGATGGAGGAAAAAACTGATTATGGGAAAATGCAGTGTAGTCTGATGAACCAAGTAATGTTTGGGGAAATTTTTCCATAAAGGTGTCTTTAAAAATAGTTTCAGCACTTATAGGGGTTTCACCTTTGGGAAAATATACATGTGAAATACTTTATTCACTAATAATATAAATAAGGTATTAGAGTGATTCTTCTGTTAGAATTACCTAAAAACAATTCAAAAATCTGTCTCCTTTTTTGACATAACCTGAGTCACTGCTAGTCACCCCAACTTAAATTCTACATTCCAACCAACAAAACATCTTGCTGATGTCACCTGGATCTCAACTCTATCCTCAACTCCCATCCAGTCATTCAACAATGCTGAGCACCTAGTATATACTAGACAGTATGCCAAATGTACAAACATGGAGAAAACAGTTTTGCACTTCCAGAAGCTCAAAGAGGTGTACAATACTTCTAAAAGTATGATTAGAAGAACATCTATAATAGAATTATGCAAAGGCATTGTAAAACGTACAAATTCTTGGATCCTGCCCCACACTTACAGAATTAGAATCTTAGGGGGTAAAGCCTGAGTAAATGTGTTTTTTAAAAGTTCTCACGTTAAAATTAAAAATTAATTAAATGTACCCAAGTTAATTCTTTTACATAATAATGTTTGAGAATTATTGTTATAGTACAGTAGTTCTCAAACTCTTTGGTCTCAAAATACTTTTAAAAATTACTGAGAGCCTATGATTCTGATTGGCACTAATTCCAACATATGAGTTTTTCCCCCCCACACCAAGCGATTCTCTGACACCAGTTAGGTGTCCTACAATTTAACTCAATCCTGACACTATCTACTTAAAGACAGTACCAGATTCCATGGATTAAGGACTCAGTCCCACAAGACGCACCCACTTTGGATGCCAATCAGAAGCCCAGGTTGTTACCTATGCTTCTGACCGACTGGCTATAAATCAGAGGTTCCCAGGAACCACTCCCTGACTTGGATTAATTTGCTAAAGCAGCTCAAAGAACTCAGAAAATCAGTTTACTCACTGGTTTACGGGTTTATTACAAAGGATATTAATCAACAGACAGATGTACAGGACTGGGTCCCAAACACAGGAGCTTCTGTCCCTGTGGAGTTTGGAGCTCAACATGGTGGTATGGATGTGTTCTGGTTCACCAATCTGGAATCTTGTCCTTTTGGGATTTTATGAAGGTTTCATCAGAGAGGCAGGATTGATTAAATCACTGGCCATCAGTGACTGATTCAACCTCACGGCACTTTCCTCTCCCCAGAGGTCAGGAGATGGGACTAAAAGTTCCAACTTTTTAATCATGGTTGGTTCCCCTGGCAACAGCCCCCATCCTTAGGTTACCCAGGTGCTTTCCAAAATTGTCTAATTAACATAAGACAACTTCACTACTCTCATCATCGAGGAAATTTCAAGGGTTTTAGGAGCTCTCTGTCAGGAATGGGGAGGAAGACGAAATATATATCTCTTACTATAAATTACAATACCACAGGACCTCAAAGAACTTTTGGTTATGTGAATTATATATATTAATATTTACTGTATTAGAAATTAAAACTGGGAAATCACAAAAATATTTTAATTAAAAATGTAGTATTTGTTAATTCACTTAAAAACAACAAAACAGGGTCTTCCCTGGTGGTGCAGTGGTTGAGAGTGCGCCTGCCGATGCAGGGCACACGGGTTCGTGCCCCAGTCCGGGAAGATCCCACAGGCCGCGGAGCGGCTGGCCCGTGAGCCATGGCCGCTGAGCCTGCGCGTCTGGAGCCTGTGTTCCACAGTGGGAGAGGCCACAACAGTGAGAGGCCCACATACCGCAAAAAAAAAAAAAAAAAAAAAAGCAAAACAACAAAATAAATGTACATGTTAACAAAAATAACCTATTTTATGAAAAATAACTATATTTTCCAAAATGAAAAAATTTAGTGAGAAGAATGGCAATGCTTCACATTTTTGCAAATCTTTTAAATGTCTAGATTAACAGAAGCATCTGGATTCTTATATCTCCTTCTTCATTCAATCTGTTACAATATCACATATCATTAGTCTTTGGAAAACTCCACTATACAATTTTGTGCAAATGAAAGTGAAAAAGGCAAACAATATCTCAGTATTACTATGAAAATAACTTTGACCTTGCAAACACCCTGAAAGGGTATCAGAGACCCCCAGGGGCCCCTGGACCATACTTTGGAAACCAACAGTCTAATGAAAGCAACAGATAATTACAGTAATCCCCCCTTATCTGAGGTTTCAGTTACCCACAGTCAACTGCAGTCTGAAAATATCAAATGGAAAATTCCAGAAACAAACAGTAAGTTTTAAATTACATGCACATTCTGAGTACTGTGGTGAAATCTCATACTGTACCGCTTTGTCCCACCCAGGATGTGAATCATCCACACTGTATACACTACCCACTCGTTAGTACAGGAAAAAACATAGTAGATACAGAGTTTGGTACTATCTGCAGTTTCAGGCACCTAGTGCAAGTTTTTGAACATATCCTCCATGGATAAGAGAAGGCTACTATACAAAGTTCTTTGAGAACACAGAGAAGGGAGACAGACAGGAAACTTCTGCAGAGGTGGTGACATCTCCTGAGACTTGAGCCCAAATCCTTACACACTAGGTAGGCCCTGTAGGATCTATATCTTCTCCCTCCTACTTTTCAAGGTGTCTCCTACCCCTCCTCCTCTTTCTCACTTGGTTGCTCCTCCTCAAACTGGCCAATCTTTCTCTCTTCTTCAAGGCTTTGTATCTACTGTTCTTTTGTCTGAAAGGCTCTTCCCCCATACAGTCCATGGCTCTTCTTGGCCATACCTGGCCATCATGAAGATTAAGGACAGCTATACCCTTGTATACCTGTAATCCATTCAGGGCCCATTCCTTAGAAAATTCTGCCTTATACTAACTGTTATATATGTGCACTAGAAGCCATATTTAACAAAGTACATGGTAGCATCATTTGTAAAAGTGGAAAAAAATAAAACTAAATATCCATCAACATGAGAAAGAAACAAAACACTAGTAAATTCACGCAACAGAATGAATTAGAGTTGAATGTTTCAACATGAATAAATCTCGAGAACAGTAATATGCACAAAAAGTAGGCTAAAGAAAGATTCCTACAACATGACACTACTTATAGTTTTTAAATTCTAAATTAATCTATATTTTGATAGGTAATACACAATTCAAAATTATAAGAATTTCCTCCCATCCCTGTCCTAGTTATACAGTTTCTCTCCCAGGGACAACCAACGTGACCAGTTTCCTATGTATCCTTCCAGATATATTTTATGTTACACAAAAATATAAGTGTTGTTAAGAGTGCAGAATACTTTAATATGGTTCATGTACATCTACATATAAAATAGAAGTTTAAAAATATGTGTGGAAATGATAAAGACCAAATTCAGAATAATAATTACTAAGAGGCAAAGAAGAAAAGGAACAAACTCAGAAAGGGGCACTTCAAATGTACCTGTATTGTTTCATTTCAGGTTTATTGTGTTTTCTCTACATTTTTTTCATACATGAAATAAATTTTGTTCTTCATAAAATAGATGAAAAGGATCAGATTTGAGAAAATAATTAGTTTGGTGTCAGATGGAGTTTGAAACCAGAGCATACTAAGGACATAAATTCAATACTTTAAAATGAGTCTAAAGCTCAAGAGAAAGCTGGAGATTGGGGATTTATATAAAGAGATACTTGCAGTTCTAAGAATAAATATTTAGATATATGCACCCTATATAACAAGTTCCTTAAGGACTGGGCCCAAAACTCTGCCATATTACGTTCCCCTGAAATATCACCTACTGCCCATAATGAGATTTCAATTTACCTATATCCTTACTATTTTTCTTAGGTTTCAAAAATAACATCCTGGTATGGGTGAGCCTATTTATGTAAGTAACTTAACAATAGGCAGTTACACCACACACACAAAGACAGACAGACACACACACACACACACACACACACACACACGTCTATTAAATTAGAATCAAAGGGAGACAGTGTTCTGGTTAGTTCTAGGTAAACTACAAAGCCTTATTTATTTTTTTAATTAATTAATTCATTCATTCATTTTTGGCTGCGTTGGGTTTTCCTTGCTGCATGCAGGCTTTCTCTAGCTGCAGCAAGTGGGGGCTACTCTTCATTGTGGTGTACAGGCTTCTCATTGCAATGGCTTCTCTTATTGCAGAGCACGGGCTTTAGGCACGTGAGCTTCAGTAGTTGTGGCACGCGGGCTCAGTAGCTGTGGCTCACGGGCTCTAGAACGCAGGCTCAGTAGCTGTGGAGCAGGGGCTCAGCTGCTCCGCAGCATGTGGGATCTTCCCAGACCAGTGCTCAAACCCGTGTCCCCTGAACTGGCAGGCGGATTCTTAACCACTGCGCCACCAGGGAAGTCCCTCAAAACCATTTTTAGATTGAACTTATTAATAATTAAAAATGTTTCTAGGGCTTCCTCGGTGGTGCAGTGGTTAAGAGTCTGCCTGCCAATGCAGGGAACACGGGTTTGAGTGCTGGTCTGGGAATATCCCACATGCCGCAGAGCAACTGAGCCCCTGCTCCACAGCTACTGAGCCTGCGCTCTAGAGCCCGCGAGCCACAGCTACTGAGCCTGTGTGCCTACAGCCCATGCTCTGCAACAAGAGAAGCCACCGCAATGAGAAGCCTGCGCACCGCAAGGAAGAGTAGCCCCCGGTCACTGCAACTAGAGAAAGCCCGCGTGTGACAACGAAGACCCAATGCAGCCAAAAATTAAAAAATAAATTTATAAAAAAGTTTAAAATGTTTCTACAATAGACTAGTTTCCTTTCTAGGTAAGAAAAAAATCCTGTGAAACTGTTAACTTTTAAAGAAATCCCTGATATAAATATATTTTATCTTTCATTTCTCCAATAAAAATACTATCCTGACAAAAGTCTTTGAGGACTGTGATTACTTGCAGCTGTTTTATTGCTCTTTTTTTTAATAAATGTATTTATTTTATTTCATTTCATTTATTTTTGGCTGTATTGGGTCTTCGTTGCTGTGCACAGGCTGTCTCTAGTTGCAGCAAGCCGGGGCTACTCTTCGTCGTGATGCGCGGGCTTCTCATGTTGCGGTGCACGGGCTCTAGGCATGCGGGCTTCAGTAGTCGCAGCACGTGGGCTCAGTAGTTGTGGCTCGTGGGCTCTAGAACTCAGGCTCAGTAGTTGTGGCTCATGGGCTTAGTTGCTCCATTGCATGTGGGATCTTCCTGGACCAGGGCTTGAACCCATGTCCCCTGCATTGGCAGGCGGATTCTTAACCACTGTGCCGCCAGGGAAGCCCTTTATTGCTCTTCTGAAGTTTAACTGGAGTATTCAGCAACCCCTCTCCTTTCAAAGTCTCTCACTTTTAGCGATAAAAGCAAACTTCAATTATAGGAGGGGGAGCAGACTCTTGAGCTGTTCCCCCTCATATAACTGACCTCTTTTCTGGTTTTCTCCATTCCTCAACTCAATTAGCAAATATGTATTAAATGCCTGTTTTGTTATAAGCAATGTATTATACACCATTCCTCTGGTCCCTAAAAGGATGAGAAGAACTGCTTGGCCTTAAGAAAACTTTGTATATCTTACATAGTGCAAAGTCCTTAGAACTTAACATCCTAGGTTTGAGATGAAAATTACTGTACTAGTAACCTAAGTTGAATTACACTTCAGTAGAATTATAGGTCTTCAAAAGCTTCACAGAGTACAGACACATTTCAGGCAATGGATGCACATTAAAAGCATGTCATTTTAGTACTGTTCAGAAGCTGAGGATCATTTAGTGAAAAAATAGATGCCTACTTGTTTATAGAAAAATAAACCCTGAGTTAAAGCATATGTATGCACATAAGGCTCCATAAAATATTTCTTTAGCACAGGTGAAAGGATATCAACAACAAAGGGGGAACTCAATTAAAAACAAAACATTAAGAAGGATTTGAAAATAATTATAATCTAGCATTAGCATTGTAGGGATGTCTTCTGACAGTTTTGGTGAATCATTTATAGATTTTAGAATAAGGGCTCTTAAACACTCACTCACTTGACTACTCTTCCCTACGATAAACTTTATGGAAGTGCAGTAAGAGGGAAACTGGCCTTGACACATTGTGTTCTCTACATCTGCGTCTCTATTCTCGCCCTGCAAATAGGTTCATCTGTACCATATGTCTAGATTCCACACATATGCATTAATATACGATATGTTTTTTTCTTTCTGGCTTACTTCACTCTGTATGACAGACACTAGGTCCATCCACATCTCTACAAATGACCCAATTTCGTTCCTTTTTATGGCTGAGTAATATTCCACTATATATATGTACCACATCTTCTTTATCCATTCACCTGTCATTGGACATTTATGTTGCTTCCATGTCCTGGCTATTGTAAATAGTGCTGCAATGAACACTGGGGTACATGTGACTTTTTGAATTATGGTTTTCTCAGGTTATATGCTGGGTCATATGGTACTTCTATTTTTAGTTTTTTAAGGAAACACCATTCTGTTCTCCACAGTGGCTGTATCAATTTACATTCCCACCAATAGTGCAAGAGGGTTCCCTTTTCTCCACACCCTCTCCAGCATTTATTGTTTGTAGATTTTTTGATGATGGCCATTATCTCAGCAAGATCTTTTCTGACCCACCTCCTAGAGTAATGAAAATAAAAACAAATATAAGCAAATGGAACCTAATTAAACTTAAAAGCTTTTGTACAGCAAAGGAAACCATAAACAAGATGAAAAGACAACCCTCAGAATGGGAGAAAATATTTGTAAATGAAGCAACAGACAAAGGATTAATCTCCAAAATATACAAACAGCTCAGGCAGCTCAATATCAAAAAAACAAACAACCCAAATCAAAAAATGGGCGAAAGATACAGTATTTTTTAAGGTGTTAAAAATACAGGGTCACTGATATAAACAGAGATATTTTGCTGGGGCTTCAAAGCAGGGAATCAACATCTCAACGATTTAAAGAAAAATGCGCCTGGTGGCGCAGTGGTTGAGAGTCCGCCTGCTGATGCAGAGGACACGGGTTCATGCCCTGGTCCGGGAAGATCCCACATGCCACGGAGCGGCTGGGCCCGTGAGCCATGGCCGCTGAGCCTGTGCGTCCGGAGCCTGTGCTCTGCAACAGGAGAGGCCACAACAGTGAGAGGCCCGCGTACCAAAAAAAAAAAAAAAAAAAAGACAGCAAGGGACTTCCCTGGTGGTTTGGTGGTTAAGACTCTGCGCTTCCAATGGAGGGTATGTGGGTTCAATCCCTGGTCGGGGAACTAATATCCCACGTGCCGTGTGGCACGACCAAAAAAAAAAAAAGTTTAAAAGAAAGCAAGTTCCAGGGTCTCTCCTGGAGAGACTACACTGTTTATACTTCTACAGAATGATTACGATGATAATAATGACAGCAGTTAACATATACTGAACGTATATATCAGGCATTTGGGCTTAGTGCTTTAAATGATTACCTTACAATTCTCTGAACAACAGTACAAGAAAGATAATATCATTAACCCATTTTCCAGCTAAGAAAACTCGGGCTTTTAAAGGTTAAATAACTTGCTCAGGGTCACCTATGTAGTAAGTGGAGTCTGGGATTCCATCTGTTTAACTCCAACTGCAGCAATAACTATACTATTATGCTGTCACATCATAATCGATTCAGTAGCTCCCTACTGCTTCTCACGTCAAAAATCCTTATAGAGTAAGGCTTCATCCATGCCTTTGTTCACTGGAAGGACTTCTGTTGAGCATTTATTATATGTCAACACCATACCAGGTGCTTCAAAGATAGAGGTTCTGAGTGAGGCTGCTAAATAAGTGATCTTTGGATCAGTCATTGTTATTTTAAAATGAGCTCTATTTGGGCACATTAAACAGAATCACAGTTGGAATTATGTTCTTGTATAATTGTATTATTGGAAATGGAATGTTGGAATAGGAAGACTACACATCTAAGCATTTATATCCTAAATAGTTCTGGACTACTATTTTTTTAAATATCTTTATTGGAGTATAACTGCTTTACAATGGTGTGTTAGTTTCTGCTTTATAACAAAGTGAATCAGTTATACATATACATATGTTCACATATGTCCTCCCTCTTGCGTCTCCCTCCCTCCCACCCTCCCTATCCCACCCCTCTAGGTGGTCACAAACCACCTAGCTGATCTCCCTGTGCTACGCGGCTACTTTCCACTAGCTATCTATTTTACGTTTGGTAGTGTATATATGTTCCTGCCACTCTCTCACTTTGTCACAGCTTACCCTTCCCCCTCCCCATATCCTCAAGTCCATGCTCTAGTAGGTCTGTGTGGACTACTATTTTTAACAAAATTTTCCAACCTGGCTTAGTACAAATTTTTAAAATTTTCTATCAAAAAAAAATGCAATGAAAACACAGAACACACCTACATGCACACACAGGGGTCGAAAGATCTTTCATTTCCACATTCAACTTGCAGAATAATACAGGTTGTGCTGGGACAACCATGGTCATGAGTGACCTTAGCTTTCCTCCTTTCCAGCTTAAAGAGACATCTGGTTGCCAGCTGTGTAGCTCCTACGAGTCAATGCTTGCCAAGTAGTTGGCAGAAGGTGGGGAAGAGCTGACCACCTGCAATCCATTTTGACAGTGACTCTGACCATCACTTTGGAGAAATGGATACATTACAGACATTCCAAAAGGACTTGGCTAAATTTCAAGGTAGGAAGTTGGCCATTTTGGCTGAACTTACTTTAACTCACATCAAAGTGCTATGATGTGGAAGAAGAGGAGAATACACGAAAAGGTACAAAGCTACTAAAGCTTACAAGAATAATTTACAAGGCTATGTCCCTAACCTCTCCCAGACACTGTCCACCATATTTCTATCTATAATTACTTTGAAAAGGGGAAGCGTATATACAACTACAGCTAAACGGGTAAAACTATATCTCCTTGTCTATGTAAGTACATGTGTCATTCATATTTTTCACTTTTATGTCAGTATAAAATATATAATCCGCATACATATATATAATGTACGTCACTATAACATGTATTATATATATAAATATGTTTGTCACTATAACATATATTATATATATAAATATATATATTTAACTGTGGCGATTTTACTTACCTTTTATGTTTTTTTATGCCTGCTGTACAATATATATGTTATATATATCATACACAGTTGTATATTAGAGGTATAGGTATAAACAAACTTAGGAAGATGCCACAGTTTGGAAAAGGTGCTTGCTTTATTTAAAAAAAAAAAATCAATACAATTTCCCCACAGATCCATGATGTAAAATTCTATAATCAAGCCTTGTAGATTTGTAATTATGGTATGTCAGCTACATTTAAACAAGAGTGTTAAAAGATTGTTAAAGTTAAACTAACACAATTGCAGTGTGAATTGTCCTAGTCTCATTCTAATCTACTGGTGTCACTTTCATTTAATCAGAGGAAAACTATGGGCCAATGTCAGTGCTATTTCCAATGCCCTAACATTCTTTGTTCACATTGGATTTTAAGCCATTACCAATCTAAAATGGTTATAAAAAGATATATTTCAGAAAGCATTTTTAATGAATTAATTCATTCACCAGTGGACATTTTTAGCAGGCTTTATTGAAAATAAGTTGGCTTTAAAGTTATTAAATAACCTTTTATGTTAAATGAATGAAAACATTTTGTTCTTGCAGAAGAATTTCTTGAATTTACCATAAATACAACTTAAGAAGAGAAAAACCCTTAGTTTATAAACAGAAATCATACTTGGAAACTTATGGTAGACGTATGTCATTTAGCTGAAATAACATATAAGCATTTAAAACATCAAGGCTATTTTTTTCTTCTGCTTTAGTGAAAAATGGGGGAAAGACAGTATCTTCAAAAAATGGTATTGAGAAAACTGGACAGCTGCTACTTTCTCATACCATATACAAAAATGAACTCACTATGGATTAAAGACTTAAAAGTAATACCTGAAACCATAAAACTTCTAGAAGAAAAAATAAGCACTACGCTCTTTGACGTCAGTCTTAGCAAGATCTTTTTGGATTTGTCACCTTGGGCAAGGGAAACAAAAACAAACAAATGGAACTAATCAAAGTAAACACCTTTTGCACAACAAAGCAAAACTATCAACAAAATGAAAAGGTCACCTACTCAACAGAAGGTATTTGCAAACATATATCTGATAAGGAGTTAATATCCAAAATACACAAAAAACTCTCATAACTCAAGATCAAAAACACAAACAACCTGATTAAAAAACAGGCAGAGTACCTGAATAGACATTTTTCCAAAGAAGATATACATATGGCCAACAGGCACAGGAAAAGATGCTCAACATCACTCATCATCAGGGAAATGCAAATTAAAACGACAATGAGATATCACCTCACATCTGTCAGAATGGCTAGTAGCAAAAAGAAAACAAATAACAGGGCTTGCCTGGTGGCACAGTGGTTAAGAATCTGCTCGGGGAAGATCCCACGTGCCACGAAGTAACTAAGCCCATGCACCACAACTGAGCCTGCGCTCTAGAGCCCACGAGCCACAACTACTGAGCCCACGCGCCGCATCTACTGAAGCCGGCACGCTCTAGAGCCTGTGTTCCGCAACAAGAGAAGCCCGCGCGCCGCAACGAAGAGTAGCCCCCGCTCACTGCAACTAGAGAAAGCCTGTGCATAGCAACGAAGATCCAACACAGCCAAAAATAATAAATATAAATAAATTTTAAAAAAGAAAACAAATAACAAATGTTGGTGAGGATGTGGAGAAAAAGGAACCCTTGTGTACTGCTGGTGGGAATGTAAATTGGTGCAGCCACTATAGGAAACAGTATGGAGATTCCTCAAAAAATTAAAAATAAAACTACTATACAATCCAGCAATTCCACTCTTGAGTATTTACCTGAAGAAAACTAAAATACTAATTCAAAAAGATATATGCACTCCGATGTTCTCTGCAGCACTTACAATAGCCAAGATAGGGAAGAAACCTAAGTGCCCATGAACAGATGAATAAAGAAAATGTGATTGATATATATATTTATAATTACTTATACATACACACACAATGGAATATTACTCAGCCATAAAGAAGAATGAAATCTTGTCATTTGTGACAACATGGATGGACTTAGAGGGCATTATCCTAAGTGAAATAGACAGAGAAAAACAAATACTATGTGATTTTACTTATATGTGGGATCTAAAAAACAAATGAACAAACATAACTAGACAGAAACAGAATCATAGAGAGAACAAACAGGTGGTTGTCAAAGGGGAGGCATGTTGGGGGGAAGAGAGAAATAGGTGAGGGAGATTAAGAGGTACAAACTTCCAGTTACAAAATAAATGAGTCACAGGTATGAAAGGTACAGTGTGAATATAGTCAATAATTATGTAACATCTTTGTATGGTGACAGATGGTAACTAGACTTATCATGGTGTTCATTTTGAAATACAGAAATGTCAAATTACTATGTTGTATATCAGGAACTACCACAGCGTTGTAGGTCAATTATACTTCAAAAACAAAAAAAACTCATAGAAAAAAAGATCAGATTTGTGGTTACCAAAGGTGGGGAGTGGGGGAGAAGGGGAATTGGATAAAAATAGTCAAAAAGGTACAAACTTCCAGTTATAAGGTAAATAAGTACTACTAGGTATGTAATGAACAACATGATAAATATAATTAACACTATATGTTACCATGAAAGTTGTAAGAGAGTAAATTCTGAGTTCAGATCACAAGGAAAAGATTTTTTTCTATTTCTTTAATTTTGTGTCTATATGAGATGATAAATGTTCACTAAACCTACTGTGGTAATAATTTCATGATGTATATAAGTCAAATCATTATGTTGTATACCTTAAACTTATACAGTTGCTGTATGTCAATTATATCTCAATAAAACTAGAAGAAAAAAAATCAATGCTGTATCTTCTACTTTAGAGAAAAGTATTTTCTAAATCACCAATAATTTAATACAGGAAAAAAAGCTTCTCTGTCGAAACTTCATATTTACAGGATGCATTTAAGTTTTAAGTAAAGTACAACATTCAATTCACAGTTGTACTATCAGCAAATAGTCTCCAAATAATCACAGCACACACAAAACAGTGCTATGTTAGCTACTTACGTAAGTACTAATACGAATCACCCTGGTTTGCTTGGGACTTTCCCAACTTTAGCACTGTAGGTTCCACATCCTGGAAACCCTTCTGTCCCAGGTAAACCCAGACAACTAATGTCAGCGAGACATTGGGGGGCGGGAGGTGGGGGAGATTTACAGTTCTGCACTGGAGAAGAAGAAATTTGGAGTCATATCTGGTAACTCCTTGCTAGGGCTGCCACATTAGCTGTGCCCAGTCACATATAAGTAGGTCTAGCAATCTGGAACATGGATTCAAATCTTTATTTTTATTTTATTTTTTTTCACACACACATACACACTTTATTAATTTATTTATTTACATTGAAGTATAGTTGACTTATAGTGTTGTGTTAGTTTCAGGTGCACAGCAAAGTGATTCAGATATACATATACATATATATGTGCTTTTTCAGATTCTTTTCCATTATATGTGATTACAAGATATTGAATATAGCTCCCTGTGCTATACAGTAGGCTCTTGTGTTTATCTATTTTATATATAGTAGTGTGTATATGTTAATCCCAAACTCCTAATATAAGTCCTTAAATTATCAAGGATGAACAAAAAGGAGGCTGTGATTATTTCAATAGAAAACTCGAGTAAATCTGACCTTGCTTAATACTGTTTGGCATTGATCATTCAATTAATCTCAGCAAACTTAGGTCAGGTGGCTATTCCATGCCAGGCACTGAAGACAGAGCAGTGAACAAGACAGTTTCGTCACTGATGTCACTGCCAGTCTCAAGGGAAGATAAGAAGATGAAAAATATTCCAGTGATGTTGCTGTAATTTGGTAAAGGATATTCAGTCTCATTTGTTAAATATTTGTCAAACATCAAATCTTTAAAAACAGCCTGCAAGACCCAAACCTACCAACTAATACCCATTAACAAGGAGTCACATGTGAACACAGGCTGCTGCTTTAAGAAACTTCGTATATTACCCAGCCCCTAGTGCACACATATCTCTAATTCACAGCCAGAATTAGCCCTAGAAAAACAATCCCATTGCAGGGGAGGAGATATTTGACAAGTCCTAGGAGTCAGGAACTCAGTACCAAGTCAGACTCATTGCTGTCTAACTAACTCTCACCTTATAAGCCATGCCTAGTAACTGGGCTCTCCTGTTTCTAGGGGTCTAACCTCTCTCTTGAAATCTATTTCAGGAAATCAGATCCTTTGCCTTTGTTACCATGTGAAATAACAAAGTTTCTCTAGGACTATAGCACTGTGAGGCTTCTGCCTATTTCCTTAGGGTCTAAAATCACCATTTTGCCAACATGCTGAAATGCGCATCTTCCACTCATTGTTTGATCTCTCAGTTGCCAAATACCACCTTTTATTTATTGCCTGTTTCCATACTCCAGTAATATTCCATCTGCCTGTCCACATTTCTTCCTAAAACCCACTACAGGGAACTTTCAGATCACCTGAAGTATTTTAGCAGATTTGATTAGACGCTAAACTCTAAGAATCTACCCTCCCAAGCACACAGCCTACCCAAACTGAACTCTAGGACTAACACCTAGAATATATTTCTAAATGGTTCTGAACTCCTGGAAAGAAAACTGAAGGAATTCTGGGCTTGAATGACTTTAAATCTCTTTTTCCAAATAAAAGTTGTTACTTCTGAAGATAAATGAGGTGATGGGAAATGAACATCTTGACTAGAAAAAAGGTGCTGAGAACAGAAACTGAATTTTAGACCACTGCTTTAAGAAACCAATGCACAGAATGCCGTTCACAAAACCAAGAACATGTCTGAATCATGAAACTAACTGAGAAGTCTTTGAAACTAAATTTGGAGGAGAAAAAATGCATACCTTTTTATTATAAAAAATGTTTAATATATATAGAGAAGAATATAATGAAGACCCATGACCACTCATCCCCAACAATTATTAACGTGTTGCCACATCTGCCTCATCTATTTTTTTCCTTTGCTGGAGTATAATGTAGAATTTTAAAAAAAACAGGATACTAAGGCAGAAGATGGAAGGAGTCAGAGTAAAATAGTTTTCAGGAGAATGTAACAGGAGAATAGGGAACAATATTTATGGATTTAGAGAGTTATCTACCAAGGCAAAATATGAGTAATAAGCAGCTAAAATAGAAATTTTAGGTTTTTTAAAAACCATATCTCATTTCAGTATATATGGGAAAGCTCTACACCAAAATGTCAACAGAAAAGCCATGAAAAAAATGTACAGTAGGCATTTCCATTAATTTATAAGCAATTTGAGATATTATGAAGTAAATTATGAGGGGATTTCATAAAAATGATAAATTTACTTATGTATGAAGAATCAAAATTAGTGTGATAATGCTCTATTATTGAAATAAAATGAAAACAAAACTTTATTTCCAAGCAGTTTCCATAAGTACTTAAGAATTTTTGAAAGCCTGAAAACTTAAATTATTATCTAAATGAGGGTGTCTTCCCACAAATAACAAATGCTGGTGAGGATGTGGAGAAAAGGGAACCCCCGTACACTGTTGGTGGAAATGTAAATTGGTTCAGCCACTATGGGAAACAGCATCGAGGTTCCTCAAAAAACTAAAAATAGAACCACCATATGATCCGGCAATTCCACTCCTGGGTATTTATCTGAAGAAAATGAAAACACTATTTCGAAAAGATACATGCACCCCCATGTTCACAGCAGCATTATTTACAATAGCAAAGCTATGGAAGCAACCTAAGCGTCAGTCAACTGATGAATGGATAGAGAAGATGTGATATACGTACACACACACACACACACACACACACACACACACACACACACACACATACACACGACAGAATACTACTCAGCCATAAAAAAGAATGGAATTCTGCCATTTGCAACAACATGGATGGACCTACAGGGTATTATGCTTAGTGAAGTAAGTCACACAGAGAAAGACAAACACTATATGTTATCACTAATATGTGGAATCTAAAAAATACAACACACAAATGAATATAACAGATCAGAAACTGACTTACAGATATAGAGAGCAAACTAGTAGTTACCAAAGGGGAGAGGGAAGGGAATGGGGTAGAATAGGGGTAGGGGATTAAGAAGTACAAACTACTACATATAAAATAAATAATCTACAAGAATATATTGTACAGTACAGGGAATATAGCCAATATTTTATAATAACTTAATGGAGAATAATTAATAAAAATTTTGAATCACTGTTATACACCTGAAACTAATATTGTAAATCAACTATACTCAATAAAAAACTCACGTCTCATGACTTTCCCTCTAAAGCACTCTTCATTATACCCTGGTACTTCTGCCAAATAGATTTATGAAAATGACATAACCAAAGTAAGTCTAACAAAAGTGAAAACAGAACTTGGGGGTAATAGGGCAAATTATATTTTCAGTTACACATCTCAACTCCCCTTCTATTATCACACATTTAAAAAAATACTCTTCTGGGGGGCACTGTAGCTTAAAACAAAAGGTTGTAAATCAGAAACCCTAGTGCTTTTCCCTGCTCTGCCACTAACTAGCACAGTGACCCCGGAGAAGTTTACTTTTCCTATTTTAACTTCATTAAACCTGTTTCTCATCTGTAAAATGGGAATACAAACCATAGTATTAGTTAACATTTACTAGTACTTACCACATACTGTTAAACAGAACAGCAGGCATTTTTTGGAACAACTGCACGAGGCGGGTACTTACTCCATTTTACAAACCAGGAAACTGAGGCACGGTGCAATGTAATATATTCAAAAATACATAATATATGGCAGAATCAGGACTGGAATCCAAGCAGTCTCACTTCAGAAAACGCTGTACATTTCACTACTACTCATCCTATATCCTTACCGCCTTAACAATAATGACAGCTTCTGGAAAGCACAGTGCAATGCTGTGCTAAGCCGCGGAGGCAATATCTTAAAAAGTGAATTTATTCTCCCCTTTGCCTTGTCCTATCTCTGGTGAAAATATCAACACAGGGAGGAAAGGTGGGCAGAGGAAGAAGCCAGACAGCTAGGATTAGACATGTTTACTGCCAAATAACCTGCTTCTTCAGAAGGCTGTTCATCTTTTCTCTTGGAATGCCTCATCAAAAAGTTTCATCTTTTGGGGTCTGAACAATAAAGGCCTAATAAGCACTCCAGTATCTCACAGCGGTGAGAATGACGGCGAATTACAGGACTGGCCTACACAGGAGAGTTACTTGAACAGCACCCCACAAGCTCCGGGGCGAGCCTCGGGGAAGCTAGCCGGGGAGTGAGGCCACAGAAGTTTGTCGAGTGTGCTGGAAGTTCACACCGCAGTTCTTCAGACTGCGAGTCCCGCCTGCCATGTTAGATGACAGGGCGCCCGCAAGGTCCCATTTCTAATGAGGGCCGGGCTCGCAGCGACCCCCTAAACTTCACAACGGGCTCGCGCGTCCACGTGAGCGCAGGTAATGGACCGGAAGCGCCCCCCACCAGCCAGGTTCCGCAGGGAGACCCGGGCGGCGCACTCGGAGATACGACCCCAGCCCGCCCCGCCCTCGAGAGCCGGGCCGCCGCCCCTCTGCCTCCCCGACTGCGGGCGCCGGAGGGGTGGGGCCGCCGCGACCTTCACCGCTCCGCGGCTGGGTTTTGGAGGGGGCAGGCGCGGGGAGGGGAGTGCCCCGGTCCGGTGACTTGGGCACCTGCGCGCCCCCTCCGTTCCCGCCTCGTCGCCACCGGCCGCGGCGCCCCAGTTGAGGCCTGGAGTCCGGGGCCCAGCTCGGGCCTGCGCTCCGCCCGGCCTCTCGGGCCGCCAAGGGGCGAGGAAGAGGAGGCGGCGGCAGCTGCGCCGCTCGTGGCTCCTTACCGCTTCACCACGCCGGTTTTGATCTTGATCTGCCTCACGCGAGGATCGGCCATGGTCCCTCGAGCGCCGCGGGAATGAGTGGCGGAGAGCCGGGTAACCGTTGAGGGAGACTAAGCGAAGGAAGCGGGTCTGTAGGCGTAGCCGGCGCTGGCCGGCGCGCATGCGCACACTCCGGCGCGGCGCGGGAGCCATGCTGGCGCTGCCGCCACACCCGCTGGGCGTGGGTCTAGGGTCGCGAGCCAAGGGCGGGTTACCACTCACCCACCTCCACCGAGTTTCCCGCTCGCAGAACCTGGCTTGTCTATCTCAAGTAGCCCTCCTTTTTATTCTTGAACAGCCCTCCTCTTAGTGTGAATACAAGTTACACTTTTCCCGGTCTCCACAGCCCGGGCGTTTGGGGAAACTTGTGTCTCCCCGGATAGACTGGTTTGGCCATGACATTGCTTTGCGAGATTATCCGCTGAAAGGACGGAGTGACCTAAAAATTGAAGATATTTTCGGTGTCATTATCTTATGTCAAATGGCGTAAAATGATGCAGGTTTAAAGAAATAAACTACCGTCATGCACGCAGTTAAGAAAATCCTTACCCTACACCTCAGACCTCTGCAAACAATGTTTGTGGATAAATGCACCTAACAAAAAAAACGACTATAGGACTTATCCAAAAATCATTACCTCTAGTAAATCTTAAATATCCAACTTACAAAAATTGTGTGGCATAAAAAAGCTTGGGCTTCGTGGTCAAACAAACCCACTGACCTTTGGTATTAAAGGGGTTTTACCCTTTAATAGCTAACTGACACTAGGCACATAGGACACTTAACCTCGCTGCTGAGGTTTTTGCCTTGTATGCAAAATAGAAATAATGTCCACTTTACAGAGTAGATATGAAGGTTAAAGCTCAACGCCTGACATAATACTCAACAGCTTTTGACTATTTTATATTTTCAAAAAATGTGTCTATTGCATAAAATGAAACAAACCTCCAGTGAGCCCTGGCAACCTCTTCCCGGCGGAGTCCCCCAAGGAACGCAGGGCAGAGCCTCCTTCCTTTTATAGTTTCTTGGTATCATTCTTAAAGGCCTCTCTTTACCCTTCCCTACACTTGATTCACTCCTTCTGGCTTTTGTGACTAGCTCTGGACAGTTCAAGACCCTGACAGTTCAGGAACCTTAGTATAAATCCAAGATCAAAACCCACCTCCTGGAGAAAGTCTACCACGACTGACCCCTGCCCATTTAATGCTCCCTGGATACTTTGGAATCACCCAAAATTAATTTTTATTTTTGGTATATTTCTTTTTTAAAAAAACAAATTTATATAGTCATTGGCTGTGTTGGATCATCGTTGCTGCATGCGGGCTTTCTCTAGTTGCAGCGAGCAGGGTCTGCTCTCGCGGGCTTCTCATTGCATTGGCTTCTCTTGTTGAGGAGCACGGGCTCTAGGGCGCGTGGGCTTTAGAAGTTGTGGCACGCAGGCTCAGTAGTTGTGGTGCACGGGCTTAGCTGCTCTGCGGCATGTGGGATCTTCCTAGACCAGGGATCAAACCCGTGTCCCCTGCACTGGCAGGCGGATTCTTAACCACTGAGCCACTAGGGAAGCCCTATTTTTGGTATATTTCTTTTAAAAACTATTGTTTGAGTCCTTCACGAGGGTGTGCTCACTCTCTTCATTGGGTTATAAACATCTTTAGAGGCAAGAATCTTGTCTTCTATAAATCTTCCTCTCCTAACGTCCACCTGTGTTCTGTACACAGCAGGTGTTAAATTCAGTAAATACTGTCATCTGACTGGTTGGCACACTGAAATAAACTTCAGGTGACACAGCAGACCTATGAAATACTGGGGGGTGGCATGGCGGGGGAGGTCAAAACAAAACAAAACAGAAAAACCAACAGACTCAACACAGCAAAATGCTACAAACAGGAATCCAGTAGATCATTAATATAAAGTTACTGGGCAACCTCTTAAGGCAAAGAAAAAACAGCAGTGAAACCCACACACCAAAAGATTGTGCTGATAGGGCTCTTGCTATTGTCAAGGATCTTCCTTTAGTCAGGCAACAAAAGCCTTGTAACTCTTCATGCTTTCCTTTTTGCCTTGGTTTCCAGAACCTTAGAGCTTAGTTTTGCACTGATTTGCAGGATTTCCCTCAGCCTAGGTTTTTTGATGTAAATACCTAATATCTCCCCAAACCCCCAACTCTACCTCCACCCATTTGCTTTTTTTCTCTTTGTTTTAATGATTTCTATGTGTGAACCAGTAATACATAAATGTAACATACCAGCCAAAAGACCTGTATATTTCGATATTTATACGAATGTCTATCCTACCGTATTCTTAGTTTCCTATTTAGAACCTCCCAGATGACTTATTTATTTATTTATTTTTTATTTTTATTTTTTTCTTTTGGTACGCGGGCCTCTCACTGTTGTGGCCTCTCCCGTTGCGGAGCACAGGCTCCGGACGCGCAGGCTCAGCGGCCATGGCTCACGGGCCCAGCCGCTCCGTGGCATGTGGGATCTTCCCGAACCGGGGCACGACCCCGTGTCCCCTGCATGGGCAGGCGGACTCTCAACCACTGTGCCACCAGGGAAGCCCTGACTTATTTATTTAACAAACACTTTGTATGGGGCTTAATAAGGGATACCACTGTATCCCAGCATGTAGCAATGCCTGGCATATAGTCAGTACTCAATAAATATTTCTTGAATGAATAAATGCTGCTTTAAAACTCTTTTTTTCCACTTAACAATATGTCATGGAGCCTTCTCATTTCAGCAAAAGAGCTACTAAGATAATCTGAAATATCTTATCACCCCCCGCCTCACACACACACATACCATTTTTCTCTGCGCCTTGCTCCTTTGGGTCTGGACTTTGAGGAGGTAAACCAACAAGAAGTCATTTTTGTTAGTATGGGAGAGGAGGGCTAACCATAGGAGGCCTGCAACATCTAGGCAGGGAGATGCCCTAGGGTATTTGGAATAGAAACTATGTAAGCTGCATTTCTCACTGTTTGACACTCTTCTGTCCTGTTATCCATAAACCGTAATTGAGTTCTGTTTAAGTATTCCAGCCTGGCCTCAGGTGACCTATAGGAATGACTCTGTAGGGGACTCTCTAAGGGATAAGTTTATTAACATTCGAGATTGAGGGTTAAAGAGATCTGAGAGATCCTCAGGACTGGGTGAATCTAGTAGAATGAGAGGAAAGTCTAGCCATCTCATCTGTGAGTGGCAATTCTCCATTGCTAATAATCTTAGATGGTTGAGGTAATATTTTATTAAAGAATGCTGCAGATTCCCTTACAAATACAGGTTGTTTTCCCCACACACTTACAGAGCTATAAATTTAGTCTCACCATCCCTTCATGTCATTCTCTTCCAATTGACTCCAAGCTCCTCAAGATTAGAGACCACATCACATTCATCTTAGTCTCCCCAGCAGGAAGCTTCATGCCTAATGGCAAGTAGATGCACAGTATTTGCTGAGTTAAATAAAAGTCAAATATGGGACTGAGATAGATTTCTAATTTTGATGAAAGCAAGAGACCGGCCATGTTTTTATCAACAGTACTTCTTTGTTTAAGTAATCTCTCCAGGGTGTCTTCTCCAGCTGGCCATCTTGCTTTATGAAATGAAATTACAACATCAGAGCAACTGCACACTAGGCCCCATAGCCCTAATAAATGTTGTTTTAAGCCACTAACTTTGAGGTAATTAATTCATTATGCATCCATAGATAACTAGTACAAAGGTTATGCATGGGCTCCTTTTCATCAAGGCTGATCTAGCTACTACTACTGCTGAATAGCTAACCTGCCGGCAGTAAAGACCAATTTTGACCTCTTGATATGGCCCCATTCCAAGAGAAGATTATCTGGTGGCAGCTTGATTATCTGGTGGACCCCTTCCACCCTGGAAAGTACAGTGTAGCAGCCATCGGTTTATACCACTCAGGTCTACCTTCAAGAGAAACTTCTGTGGGGAGCATAGTTGACTGTCAGCCTTAAAGTTCCACAACTTTGGATTCACATATTTACCCCAAGTCCATACTTCCATCCCAGCTAATTATTGAGCTAGTAGTGGTACTAAAGCCAGATGATTCCTCTATGGGAAACCTTTACTTGGGAACTCCCTATCAACCTGGTCAAGATTTTATAAGAACTGCATTGCAGTCTGAAGCTTTTTCTACCCAATCTTTCCTTCCTCTTTCTTATTACAGGTGTCAGACCACCTGCTTTGCAGTCTGAAGGTTCTCCCTGCCACTTCTGCTCTCTCCCACCACATTCTTCACAGATGTTTCCTCCAATAAATTCTTGTGTGTCTAATTCCTATCTTGGCATCTGCTTCTTGAAGGGTCTAAAATGACACAGGCAATGATTTATCCTTATCAGAATTGACATCTATTCCAGATATGGATTTGTTTAATGACATGGTAAATTCATGACTCAACATTGCCTAAGATCAAAGGAAATGTAACAATGAGACCACAGAATCCACTGGTCTTATCATATGCCTCATCACCTAGAAGCAACCAGCTTAATAGAAAATAGAATGGCCTGTTAAAGACTCAGCTAAAGTGACAATTCAGGGATAGTACACTTGGGATTGGGGCACCATTCTCCAGGATACGATATATGTACTGAACTAATAGCTGACATATTGTCTCTCAATACATAGAATACATGGAATGGAACCAAGAAACCAAAGGATGGAAATAGGATAGGGACCTTTCACCATCACATCCAGTAATCCACTTGTGGAATCTGTTCTTACAGTAATCCATGCCACCTTAGGCTCTATTAGATTAGAGGCCCTAGTTCCATGGAGAATGCTTCTGTGATAGGCAATAGCAAGAATTCCATTGAACCTGAAGCTATGCCTACTATTTGATGGCTTTGGACTTTTCATATGAGTGGATCATCACGCAAAAAAAGAACTTACTAGTAGTGGAACTTGATCCCAAATTCCATAAAGAACAAGGGTTGCAACTTCACATGATGCAGAGAAGAGTGTCTGGAATTTAGGGCATTCATTAGGAGTATTGCTGTAAGTCACTAAGTTAATGGTGATTTGTTACAGCAGCAAGAGGAAACTAAAACACCCACTGTGGACTGATGTCACCTCCTGTGGCCCAGCCTTCTTTTCTCTCCCGAACAGTGTTTCTACCAACCCATAAAGGTCAGCCGGGGCATTAGTCATACCACTTCTATGACCGAATGCATAACTCTTCTTAGGAAGCCGTGGAGAAAGGTCAGGTTTCAACAGAGTCTACTAATGGTGAACATACGCACACCCTATAATCCACAAATTCTTCTCGAAGTACAAATGCTTATGTTTCCGAAAAGACATGTACAAGAATGTTAAGGGAGGACTATTTACAACAGTCAGAAACTGTAAACAACATAAGTCTGTGGCTTCCCTTTTCACTCTCTGAATGGTATGTTAGATGAACAGAAGTTCTTGATTTTAGATTTACATTTTAGTAGTCCAGTGACTACATTCTTCCCTTTATGGTGAGTGCTTTTTGTATTATAGTTAAGAAATCTTTGTCTACATACATCATGAAGATAGTATCCTATGTTTTATTATAGAAGACTTTTTTTTTTTTTTTTTTGCCGTACGCGGGCCTCTCACCGCTGTGGCCCCTCCCGCCGCGGAGCACAGGCTCCGGACGCACGGGCCCAGCGGCCACGGCGCACGGGCCCAGCCGCTCCGCGGCACGTGGGATCACCCCGGACCGGGGCACGAACCCACGTCCTCTGTATCGGCAGGCGGACCCCCAACCACTGCGCCACCAGGGAAGCCCAGAAGACTTATTTTTTTACCTGTCACATTTAGATCCACATTCCACTAGAATTTATGTATGGTGTAAGTAGAAGTCAATATTAAATTTTTTACCATGTGAATTGATCACTATTTAAAGCCTTCCCCATACTATGTTTTCTGCTCTATTTATAAATTGTTAAGGGCATCTATGGTAGATACTATTAACTGGCTTACTAAACACTCATTCCCCAAACTCTTCTTCTTACCTGTTCCCACTGTAGGGCTTATTCTCTCAACCTTCCTTGCAGCTAGAGGTGGTGAGTTAGATATAACTGGAAACAGGTAGGTGGTTGATGGAAATGCTTTGGATTTCTTGATAAAAGGAACAAATACAGGGAACTGCCCCTTTCCCACTTCTTCAATGAAAGTAGATGGAACAACTGGACTTAAAACATCCACCTTTCAATCATGAGGAAAAGACAAATATTTCAGAGATACCAGTCATGACATCATTGAGCTGCTGAGCAAAAGCCAGTGGCTGTCCCTAGTCATCTTATGTGAGAAAAACAAATCCTTACATATTTAACTACTGTTTATGAGATTTCTGTTACTTGCGGCCCAAAGGAATTTCTAACTAATACAAAATCCATTAGAACTCCATGTGTATGTCTTTGTTTGGGAGCGGGGGAAGATATAGCCATTGGATCTTTGGAAGAAAGATGCCTATGAAAACAAAAATCTCTCCAATTGTGGCTTTCATAATGTGCTGTATTATCATTGTATGCATGTATTAAACATGCAACTTAAATGGCCACAGGTCACAGAGTATGGAGGTCGGAAGGCTGCATGTTTTAGACAACAGGAGTTCTACACAGGCATCGAGAGAATATTATCCTTTTGTCAGTGACTTACAGAGGGCCCTATTTACAGCTGAACAGGTATCTGATATAACAATTCATTGCTCTGACACATATTGCAATCATGATGTGCAGTTTTTAATGCATCATGTTACATTAGCTCAGCCTATGGTCTAATACCGTGTAACATAAATTTTGCCAAAAGGAATGACATTACATGACACTGACTTTTAAAAGACACACACTATTTTTTCAGATCACATACCTTTTATCCATGAGTGCCCAAGTCAAAAATCAAGCTGGCAGACAAAAGTGGCATGAATGTGTAGCCTCAAAGCAGCATATATATCTTGAGTAGTTTTTCACATTTCTACCTGTAGTCAATGATTCCATTCCATTTTTATGTTGAAATGCATGAGCAACATTAATGGACCTTTTTTTTGTCACCTGAAGTACGACTTTTATTCAGGGTCAATCAGGAGAGACCTGGAAGGTGTTTTTGGATTACACGCTATAGATAAAATCTTTTTATGTGTTTATCATGAGCTCTCTGACTGTTCTATTTGAAACTCTCACCAAAATATTTATGACTATTTTATTTGTATCATATCTCGGACACATTATTCCTTTCAGTAAGATATTTTTCTTAGGTGTGAAATATTTTCAATTGTCATTATATATTCTTTTTTGATATTAATTAGAAGCACAAAAAAAAGATAAGGTTTTTGGACAACATATTACAGTTTATAGATTACTAAAAGAATATTCTAAATACTGGGTCACAAAGATCCATTCATACAGGTTTTTTAATTTAAATTATTTACTTCTTTTTTTTTTAATTTACTTCTTTTTGAAATTATCTTCTAACAGAATTTCTTGTCCATTACAGTAAACTACTTAAGGCCTAGAGAATTCTTCTTGTGTTACAAACCTAAAGTAAAAAGAAAAAATTAAGCTATCAAAACTATGAAAATGATCAAAAGCTATCAAAGCTATGAAAACTTACTAGAATTCTGCAGAATAGTCTGCTAATGGGAAGGGAGTCTGTGAAATGGCTTTTCCCCTAGTATTTTAAGGTAATATAAAGATATTACTTCTTAATTGAGGAGAGGAATTTCAACTTCCACAACTTCAATTCTAACATTACTACCCTAATATATATATATATATATATATATATTTTTTTTTTTTTTTTTTTTTTTTTTTTTTTTTGCGGTACGCGGGCCTCTCACTGTTGTGGTCTCTCCCGTTGTGGAGCACAGGCTCCGGACGCACAGGCTCAGCGGCCATGGCTCACGGGCCCAGCCGCTCCGCGGCATGTGGGATCTTCCCGGCCCGGGGCACGAACCCGTGTCCCCTGCATTGGCAGGCGGACTCTCAACCACTGCGCCACCAGGGAAGCCCTACCCTAATATTTAATTACTGTATTGTTATTTAATTATTACTACAATTATTTCTGTTCCCTTATTACCATATTTTTTGCACACCCTTGTGTGGGTGTGATTGCCATTTAACCATGTAGTTGTGATTTTTAAGAATTCTTTTAGTATAAGAGTTATATGCTTCCAAACAGATAACTAATAAGAACCTGCTGTATAGCAGAGGGAACTCTATTCAATACTCTGTAATGGCCTATATGGGAAAAGAATCTAAAAAAGAAACAGTGGATATATGTATACGTATAACTGATTCACTTTGCTGTACTGAAACTAACACAACATTGTAAATCAACTATACTACACAAAAAAAATTTTTTTCAAAAGAACTAACCGCCCCCCACCCGCCACCCCCAGCAAAGAGTCATATGCTTCCAAGTGATATGGAAGCTTTAGAGTGGATAGAACTTAACCAATTCTCCTTGGCTTTTTAGCCACACAAGAAATCATAGTAACAGAATTCAATAATAACCTTGGTTAAATACAGTAAAACAACTGGAAGTCTAATATGACACCAAGTAACCAGTAATTAATGATTAATTTTTTTCCCACTTTTTACTCAAATGTTTTGGTATTTAGTCACACAGTGACTGCTCCTGAAATGATTAAAAGCAGGAACTGGGGCCTCAGTGACACATTCTTACTGGAAAACCTTGAGCAATTTACTAATTCTCTCTGAGACTCAGTTTCCTCAACTGTAAAGTGGAGATAAAATATCTGCCACATAGGGTTGTGGTGGAAACTTATATAAGACAATGTATGTGAAGGACTTAGCACAATGCCTGGCACATCATAAATACTCAATAAATGGTAATTATTGTTATTATCTTAACTCATGTGGGAAAAGAAAAAAATTATCCAGAATTGATGCTCTTTATTAAAATTATATTATGGAACAAGTTTATTTTTTTTTTTAGTGAACTAGCAAAGGATTCCAAAGCAAACGAGATATAAATATTATTGGACTAATCTTCTATTACAAACAGTAAAGGAAAGGAATCCTCACACGTTAAATTTATTATTGGCAATTTGCATTATTAAAATATCCTTTCAATGAATACATTTAAAATATTCTGTGTAAACTGTGTATTTATGCCTATCAGGTTTAATGCCAGCTATATACCTTTGGAAAACGTATAAACTTTTAATTTTTCTTCTGAAAGGCTTTAGGTACGATAAAATGCAATAATGTAAAAAAAAATGCAATAATGTAAATAAAGATACAATTCTTACCATGTAGTAAGTACTTAATAATGATAATTGTTATTATTTCCAAACAAGGCAGAGTCTATGCACATGAACTTTCATCACTCTGAAGGGTATATTGTATATTTTTAAAATACTTATAACAATATTTAAAATAGTGACTCTTAATTCAGCCTATATTTTTCTTCTAGAGCAGAAAAAAAATTCAGGTAAGAAAACTGCAGAAAGGTAAAGGAAAACAAAGACGAAAATCAATAAAATTACAGAAAAGGCATTATTAGTGTTCAATTCTTTATTTAAAGAATGAGAATTCATCTTTGCCAGATCATTGGAGAACAAACACTGGGAATGCAATATTGTTTAACTCATATTAACTAAAAAGTAGTGCCTACAAGTAAAGACTGATATATAATTTAAGTTGTTTGCACTATTACACACAGTGGAATTTTGCTTTCCTTTCTTTATAAAAGTTAATTTCCGTAAGTAACGATGGAAAGAAAAATCAGTTTTACAGAAACTGCTTTGTAAGTGGTGGGTGAAGTTTGCTTGGATACCACATTAATCAAAGCAACTATGTTTTAACTGTTCTAATATTCTAATAGGAATGAAAAATAGTAGGGGAGAATAGTAGGGGAGAACATTCAAGACACCTTGTCTTTCTGGACCATAATGTAGCTCTCAGCTACAAAATGATACGAGTATGCGGTATGGACACTTTGTGAATTATTCAAAAGGAGAAAGGGAAGCTTCAGCGGAAACTACCAGCTCCCAGTGGCTGTTGCAAACTGTTTCAGCTGGACACTCACTGTGCCCTTTAAACTTTCTTTCTTTCTTTCTTTCTTTTTTTAATAAAGTTATTTATTTATTTATTTATTTGGCTGTGTTGGATCTTCGTTGCCTCGCGCAGGCTTTCTCTAATTGCATTGAGCGGGGGTTTCGCGGGGGTTACTCTTCGTTGTGATGCATGGGCTTCTCATTGTGGTGGCTTCTCTTGTTGCAGAGCACCGGCTCTAGGCACGTGGGCTGCAGTAGTTGCAGCATAAGGGCTCAGTAGTTGTGGCGCACAGGCTTAGTTGCTTCGCGGCATGTGGGATCTTTCCGGACCAGGGCTCGAACCCATGTCCCCTGCATTGGCAGGCGGATTCTTAACCACTGAGCCACCAGGGAAGTCCCTAAACTTTCATTATCCACGTTTTTGCTTTTGCAACCAATTGGAAATTGATATAAAACTACAAAGACAAAACGAGTGAAAAACACAGATGAATTTAATATAAAGCTAGGAGCTGAAAGAAAATGGAGGGCAGGAGTGATTTGAGAAAAGGAAAGAAAAAAGGGTAGAAATACATTTGGGGTTAAATTGGTCCAAAGGGTGTGCTCAAGGTACTATAACCTTACTGAATCTATTAGTTCTGTTACAAAGAGAGGAATGTTGACGTCTCCTACCATAACTGCAGATACATCTCTTTCTCCTTGCAGTTCTGCCAACTTTTCCCTTGTATATTTTGAAGCTCTGTTATTGGGTGCATTCACATTTAGGACTGTTATGTCTTCTTGGTGAATTAACTCTTTTATCAGCCTGTAATGTCTCCCTTTATCCTTGGTGATTTTCTGTGCTATGAGGCCTACTTTGTCTTATCTTAGTACAGTCACTCCCTATTTCTTTTGATGAGTGTTCATATGGTATATCTTTCTCCATCCTATTACTTTAACCTACTTATACAATTATATTTGAAGTGAGTTTCTTGTAGACAACGTATAGTTTGGTCTTGTTCGTTTACTTTTTTGCTGACCATTCTATCTCTGTCTTTATCTGATGTATTTAAACCATTTACATTTTTTTAAAAACATTTATTTATTTATTTATTTGGCTGCACCGGGTATTAGTTGCAGCACACGGGATCTTCATCATCGGTGTGGGATCTTCAGTTGTGGCATGCGGGATCTTTAGTTGTGGCATGGGAACTCTTAGTTGCAGCATGTGGGATCTAATTCCCCAGCCAGGGATCAAACCCAGGCCCCCTGCATTGGGAGCACGGAGTCTTAGCCACTGGACCACCAGGGAAGTCCCCTAAGCCATTTACATTTAATGTAACTATGGTTAGATTCAGGTCAACCACTTTATTATTTATTCTTTGTTTGTCCCCTTCATTTTTGGTTCCTCTGTTCCCCATCTTACCTTTGCTGTCTTCCTTTAGATTATTTGAATATTCAGTATTTCATTTTAATTGATCAATTGTCATTTGGGCTATATCTCTCTGTGTGTGTTTGTGTGTGTGTGTGTGTGTGCTCCAGGGGTTTTAATACATATAGCTAACCATTTATAGTCTACTCAGAGCCAGTATTTTACCACTTTAAGTAAAATGCAGAAGCCTTACAACCATATTGGTCCCTTTGTTTTCCCACTTTTATGTTACAGTGGTCATATGAACTACATGTCACACACAGAAAATGATGTCTAGACGTCTGGTGTCTTGGGAGGTAATTTACATTTGAAAAAAAGAGGGTTATTAAGATGACTATGTGAATGAGGTAAGACAAAGATTAGAATGGAGGTTTTACTGATGGTAGTGTTAAGACTGTAGTAAGGAATCAGGAGTTAAAATACTTTAGATATGCAATGTCATTTGATTCAAATATCTTTGGTGTGGTGCTTGGGAAAGGGAAGGGTGTGGGTGATGGGGAAGGTTGCATATGTTGTAATCATAGTCCTCAAAAAGGCCTATGACTGGGACTTCCCTGGTGGCACAGTGGTTAAGAATCTGCCTCCCAATGTAGGGGACACAGGTTCGATCCCTGGTCCGGGAACATCCCACGTGCCGCGGAGCAACTAAGCCTGTGTACCACAACTACTGAGCCTGCGCTCTAGAGCCTGTGAGCCACAACTACTGAGCCTACGTGCCACAACTACTGAATCCCGCGTGCCTAGAGCCCATGTTCCCCAACAAGAGAAGCCACCGCAATGAGAAGCCTGTGCGCCGCAACTAGAGAAAGCCCACGCGTAGCAACAAAGACCCAATGCAGCCAAAAATAAAAATTAATTAATTAATTTTTGAAAAATGCTTACAACTATTTGGCTGCTTTCATATATTATTAATAATGAAATACTTTCTAGAGAAAGAAGGTGCAGGGAGCAATTTCTCTGAAATAGGTGATAGTTGGCTCAGTGCAGAAGCACAAAAACAGACAGTTATTTCAATAAACCCTGCACTGAGCTACATCTGTGTTACCTAGACCTGTGATGGAGGGAGGTTCCAGATTTCAGGGAAGATTAAGGGAATTTATTTATTTATTAATTATCACTAGCCATAAGCTAGTGATCAGCTGGTAAGGTAATTCTGCTTCAGAAGCTTTCCTTTTCAAACTGGGATTTACTAAACAGATCCAAAGTAGCTACATTTATCAGCAATATTCAGCAATCCAAGCCTGAATAATTACACAAAGCCAGGATTTTTGAATTCGAATTTTGGTTTAAGCCTTAGTACTGCTTATTTCTTTGACATACCAGCTAAACTGTTTCTTCTCTTGGAGACAACTTTTGGCTACAGACTGTTCAAAACTTGTCCTTGAGTTGTTTTTCCTTTGCCCTCCGGCTGCCCCAGAACCCTCCCAGAAGAAAGCAATTGTTAAGCCATGCACTCTTCCCCTAGAATATCCTTTCAAGCTTTTCCTCAAGCCAAAATAACAACCTTTTGACAACTCAGCTCTAAGAAAGCCCCAGAGAAAGCACTCAATACTATGGAAACAATCATCTGACATCATTCCAGTAAATCCATCTTTGAGCTATGCAGTTTGTTTTACTGTAATGGTGTTATTTTGGGATTTATTGGCTTCCAGAACTAAGAAAAAGACATAGAAGCACTGTGAACAACTGCTCAGTTATAAAGGGGGAAAAATCAAATACCTACAAAATGTACCACTCTATTGTTCATTTATTTCTTCTAGTTTTCTTCCTATTTTGACAGGTTATTTGATGTGAACTCATCTTGGTTTTGGTTTTTTTGCAAATCATATATATAAATTCTGAGATATGAGTAAATATCTTCTTGCCAATTTCAATAAAAGAAAGAGCAGAAAAATTGCAGCCCATATACATCTGTATCATTCAAGATACAGTCAATAGACAGAAACCATACCAGTTACTAGAACAGAGGCAATATAATTGTTATCTAAACTAAGTAAAGAAAAAGACAAAATGAAGTGTCACAGAGGTAGCAGCTGTGACAAGCATTTACCAGCCCTAGAACTGGGGAACGAAGAAAGGGAGTTGGAATTATTAAAACTTAGGAGCTCAGAGGAGGAAGCTGACCTTGGAAAAGAGGATCTCAGTCAGCTTACACAGGTATCTCTTAGAAGGCAGGATGAATTTGGTTCTGCAATGTTGAGAACAGCTCAAAACTGAATTGAGCTGCTGCTATAGGAAGGAACTGAGGCTGTTGGGATTAAAAAAAAAAAAAGGTGATGCTAGTGTGATGTGATGCTCACAGAAATAGGGAACGTTCAGGAAGTACAGGAATGTGCAAGTCCCTTCTTCCTCCTCTAGCATTACAGGCTCCCTGACAAAGAAGAAATGTAGTTTTCAGAATTCTAGACCCAGCATCATGTTGCAAAGTATAAAAGGGTGGGTTTGGACGTGAGAGATAAAAACTTAATCAATAAGTGAACATTTCAACAACTTATTCAAATTGCACTGAAATTAAGCAAGGTGAAGATATCAGATAGATTGGCTGGCTGCTGCTGAGGGGCTCCAGGGAATCACCTTGGAAGTGTTCCCTTCATCCAGGATTTGGTCCTCAGCTTTGCAGGTCCAGAAACTCAACTTTGTCAGAGCACCAAGAACTGATGGAGCTTAGAGGGATGGGGTCACATGATCTGACTTACAAGAGACAGAAGAATAAACTCAAAGGCTAAGGTATTAATTTAGAGTGAGAAATACCACTGCCTAGATGTTTAAACTGGTACACAAATCCTTTCATCTGCAGAAATATGATGTCAGAAGGTAACTGATGGTCATGGAGTGAGAGTGGGAGAGTTAGCTGAATGTGCTCCATGGCTCTAGAGTTGGCTGATGCCATTACAGAGATGTGCTGGGCAAACTGACCAGATATCACATCAGCCAGTTAGTGTCCTCATCACTTGTATAGAGGTAGACAGAGCCCCCCAAAAGCTGACTCTTTCTCTCATCTTTCCCTGGCTCCTGGCCTTCAGCTAGTATCTTTTCTTCAGACAGTTAATATACATAGTCAGTTATAATTTTATTTGTCATTGGTAGATGATGGTCTTAGACAAGTTATTAAATCTTTCTGAGTATTTTCTTTAGATGAGGAAGAATAATCTCTATGTCATGGGGCTGTTGTATATATTAAAAGCAGTAGTCCATGTACATACTCATAGGACCATGTCTAAAACACAGGAAGCTCTCAAAACATGTAAGTTCCACCCCTACTTTTTATCCTGCTTTGATTATAGTAAGACATTCTGCTCTTCTGACATATGTTTCCCTTTAAAAAGATGAGTTAAGTGGCTATATACTATTCCATTGAAAGGATGTATCCTTTTATTTAACCAGCAGCTATTATTGGGCAGTAAGATTGTTTCTAATTTTGTGTTATTACACATGATGTTTTATTTCTCGTATCATGCCAGGCTAAATTCCCAGATAGATACTCCCACTGAAAAAAAATCGACCATATTCAAAAGCATCAAGGAACAGGGAAATAAAAAATATCCAGGCCAAATACTACATGAAGGCAGAACTCAGAAGAGCAAATGCAAACAAACAAACAAACATCTTAAAAGTAGCCAGAGATAAAAGGTAGTTTACTTTGAAAAAAGCAATGGATAAAGATCTATGCTCCCTAAGGCCACAGTGGATGGAAGAAGCCAGTGGAATGATATCCGCAATATGCTAAACTATATTCACTAGCATTTCCTTTAGTGTGGGTCTGCTGCTAGCAAACTCTCTCAATGTTTTTAATCTGAAAACACCTTTGTTTTGCCTTCATTCTTGAAAGATGTTTTCACTGGGTAAAGAATTTTAAATTGATAGTGTTTTATTTTCTTGGCACATTGATATTTAAACACACACACACACACATATTTATACTGGAAAGAATGTAAGCTCAAATAGAAGGTCTGAAATGAAAACAAATGAAGATAAGAAAGTGGTAGTTATGTGGGTAAATTTAAAAAATTAACTATAAAACCACAGCATATGTACCAATTTTTGTAATTAATATATTTAATTTCCTACTGTAAAATTAAAAATCTTAGAACACTTTAACTCCATTTATCCCCCTTATGATTTCTATGCAATTATTTTAAATTGCTTACATTTTAAAACTGAGTAAATGGCAATAATTTAAAATTAAAATATATGACAACAGTTTCATAGAAATCATGAGAGGAATAAATGGAATTAAAGTGTTCTAAGATCTTGTATTCCACAATAAGAAAGTAAACTGCCCAAATGTTCATCAACTGATGAATGGATAAACATTCATCATAAAACATATATTATAAAATTTAGTATATCCATATAATGGTTTATTATTCATAAAATAAAAAGAAATGAAGAATGAAGTACTGATACGTGTTACAACATTGATGAAACTTGGAAATGGTATGCTAAGTGAAAGAAGCCACTCACAAAATATCACATATTACATAATATCTGTATGAAATGTCCAGAATAGAAAATCTATAGAGACAGGAAGTAGATTAGTCAGGGGTGAGAGGTAATGGGGAGGTAACTACTGATGGATATAAGGTTACTCTTTAGGGTAATAAACATGTTCTTAAAATTAGGTAGTGGTAATGATTGCACAGCTCTGTGAATATCCTACATACCATTGAGTTGTACACTTTAAATGAGTGAATTATATGAAATGTGAATTGTATCTCAATAAAACTGTAATTATAATGAATACAATAAGACACCATTGCGAAAGCCTGTCTCAGGTGTATGGTCTTTCAATCCCACATAAGAATGGGCCTTGGGCCTGGAACACTTCCTTACCAAGAGATAAAGAGCCCACACAGCCTGCGCTGGGCTTAACTCCTTTTGAGGGATTATCCTTCCCTGTTTCAGGCTCAGTGTGTACTCCTTTGTTCTGCTTGAGCATGTGTGTCAATGACCTCACTCCACGGGGGTCAGGGTCCTCCCGCTGTGGCACAAGAGGGCCAACTGGTATGTAGGCCAATTGCCCTGCATTGGCTGCTAGGGGGACTCTCTAGTCATGGGGAACAAATACACATTATTAGAGCTGATTTTACTCTTTTTTCTCTCTGTGAGTAAAAGCATTCCATACAGTGCTTGACTTGTGTTGTGTTTTCCTTGGTGACCCCAGCACCAAGATACAATGGGCAAAAGTATTTGGATTTCTATTCCTGGTAGCTGGCATTGTCATGACCTCGGCTATCCTCCATGTAGTTGGAGTCCCCCCACCTCCACCCCAGGTACTGGTGACTGGTGCACAGTGTTCTGCTTGACAGATACCATTCTTCACCTGAGGGTGGCAAAAGTGAAAATGTCTGACAATTTCAAGTGCTGAGGATATGGTGCAACTCAAACTCTCATACATCAAAATGTAAATTAGTAAAAAGACATTACCATTTTTAGGAAAGCTGAACATATGCTAATCTAGCGGTTCTCTTTCTTCGATTCTACTCAAGAGAAGTTCTTGTACACGTGCGGGAGAAAATGTGAATAAGTGTTTTTAGCAGCCTTGCTCATGATAACAAAAATAAAATAGATAATTAGATATCTATCAAGATAGAGGAGATAATATTACACAGCAGGAGAAATGAATGAACTGAAACCGCACCCATCAACAATGAAGACTCTTAAAGATGTAATGGAGAACAAAAGAAGCAAATTATAGAAGAACACAAACAGTATGATTGCATTTATATTAAATTTGAAAACAGACGAAACTAAACATTATATCATGTAGAGATATATTCAAAGGTGGTAAAACTATAAAGGAAAAGCAAAGAAGTGATTGTTCAAAGGTTAGGACGATTGTTACCCGTGGGCCTTTACCCTTTGGGAAAAGGCACAGGGGGAGAAATGTTTTACTTGTTATCCTGGATGGTGGTTACACAGGTACTTACTTTATTACTATTCTTTAAAGTAAACTCCAATGTTCTGTGCATGTTTCTGTATATAAGGTATATGTCACAATAAAACAAAAATATTCGTTAAGTGAATTTCCTGGTATATAAATCCTTGCACGTCTCATGATTTCATTAAGCTAATTTCTTAGAAGTTGAATAACTGGGTGAAAAAATATTAATACATTCAAGACTTTTATTGTCTGCTGCCTATACCATCAAAAAAGATTGTACCTATTTCCTTTCTCACCAGTAATGCCTCCGAGCCCCTGGCTACATTGCTTGAAAAAGTTGTTACCCTTGTTCTGCCCATTTTGCCACATCCCACTCACTCCTTAACCCTCTGTATTCTGATTTCCAACCCAACTCTCCATTAAAACTCTCTCTTTCTGGTTATCAGTACCCTCCTATTTATGAAATTTGGTGGTTACTTTTCTTCTTTTGAATGATTTAGAGTTTAGCCCTAAAGACTTTTCCAGGTGGCTAACATCATCCATCATGCGTAGCTTTTAACTTTTTTGATTCTTGGGTCATTCGGCTCCCAGTTCTTGGAGAATCTTCCTGTGGTTTCCCATGAACTGTCTCAATTCCAAAGGAGAAAAATAGTTTTAAATAGCAGATAGAATTCTCATTTATCATCATCACCATCATCATCACGAATGCTCATTATTATTACTCATCAGCCAGCTTAATAAATGTCGGAGAAGTCCATTGACTGACAATGTTTAAGTACTGTGGTAGCTAGTAAGTAAAGATGAACCCCAACGCACCAAGCCTCCTGGTATTCACATTCTTGTAGAGTCCCCTTCTATGGGGAATCTGGGCTGGCTCTGTAACTTGCTTTAATCAAAAGATGTGGCAGAAGTGATGTTGTATCAGACCTAGTAGTATGCGCTAGGGCCTGGCAGCTTCTGCTTTTGTGCTGTTGGGAGCTGTAGGCCACCATGTAAGAAGTTTAGCTACTCTGCTGAAGAAACCACATGGAGATACAGTGTGGAGAAGCCATAGGGACAGGGAGAGGCCCTGAGACTACATGAAAGAGAGAAGCCTAGCCATCCCAGCGTCCAACTGGATCCAGCCTTCTAATCGTCCCGGCCAAAGCACCAGAGATGTAAGTGAAGCCATTTTGAATGTGCTAGGACTAGCCACTGTCTGACAGCAACTACTTAAAAAACTGCAAGGAAGACCAACACAAGAACCATCCAGTTGAAATCAGTTAACTTATAGAAATGTGAAGAGTTGAGGAAGATGGCGGAAGAGTAAGACGCCGAGATCACCTTCCTCCCCACAGATACATCAGAAATACATCTACACGTGGAACTGCTCCTATAGAACACCTACTGAACGCAGACAGAAGACCTCAGACCTCCCCAAAGGCAAGAAACTCCCCACGTACCTGGGTAGGACAAAAGAGAAAAGAAAAAACAGAGGCAAAAGAATAGGGACGGGACCTGCACCAGTGGGAGGGAGCTGTGAAGGAGGAAATGTTTCCACACACTAGGAGCCCCTTCGCGGGCGGAGACTGCGGGTGGCGTAGGGCGGAAGCTTCGGAGCCGCGGAGGAGAGCAAAGCAACAGGGGTGCGGAGGGCAAAGCGGGGAGATTCCCGCACAGAGGATTGGTGCCGACGGGCACTGACCAGCCCGAGAGGCTTGTCTGCTCACCCGCCGGGGCGGGCGGGGCTGCGAGCTGAGGCTCGGGCTTTGGTCGGACCCCAGGGAGAGGACTGGGGTTGGCAGCGTGAACACAGCCTGAAGGGGCTAGTGCGCCACAGCTAGCCAGGAGGGAGTCCGGGAAAAAGTCTGGCGCTGCCGAAGAGACAAGAGACTTTTTCTTCCCTCTTTGTTTCCTGGTGCACGAAGAGAGGGGATTAAGAGCGCTGCTTAAAGGAGCTCCAGAGACGGGCGCGAGCCGCGGCTAACAGCACGGACCCCAGAGACGGGCATGAGATGCTAAGGCTGCTGCTGCCGCCACCAAGAAGCCTGTGTGCGAGCACGGGGCACTCTCCACACCTCACCTCCCCGGGAGCCTGTGCAGCCCGCCACTGCCAGGGTCCCGTGATCCGGGGACAACTTCCCCGGGAGAACACACGGCGCGCCTCAGGCTGGTGCAACGTCACGCTGGCCTCTGCCGCCGCAGGCTTGCCCCGCATCCGTACCCCTCCCTCCCCCCGGCCTGAGTAAGCCAGAGACCCCGAATCAGCTGCTACTTTAACCCTGTCCTGTCTGAGCGAAGAACAGACGCCCTCAGGCGACCTACACGCAGAGGCGGGTCCAAATCCAAAGCTGAACCCCAGGAGCTGTGCAAACAAAGAAGAGAAAGGGAAATCCCTCCCAGCAGCCTCAGGAGCAGTGGATTAAATCTCCACAATCAACTTGATGTACCCTGCATCTGTGAAATGCCTAAATAGACAACGAATCATCCCAAATTGAGGAGGTGGACTTTGGGAGCAAGATAGATTATTTTTTCCCCTTTTCCTCTTTTTGTGAGTGTGTATGTGTATGCTTCTGTGTGAGATTTTGTCTGTATAGCTTTGCTTTCACCATTTGTCCTAGGGTTCTGTCTGTCCTTTTTTTTTTTTACTTAAAAAATTTTTTTTAATAATTATTTTTTATTTTAATAACTTTTCTTCCTTCCTTCCTTCCTTCCTTCCTTCCTTCCTTCTCTATTTTTTCTCCCTTTTATTCTCAGCCGTGTGGATGAAAGGCTCTTGGTGCTCCAGCCAGGAGTCAGTGCTGTGCCTCTGAGGTGTGAGAGCCAACTTCAGGACGCTGGTCCACAAGAGACCTCCCAGCTCCACGTAATATCAAACAGCGAAAATCTCCCAGAGATCTCCATCTCAACGCCAAGACCCAGCTTCACTCAACAACCAGCAAACTACAGTGCTGGACACCCTGGGTCAAACAACTAGCAAGACAGGAACACAACCCCACCCATTAGCAGAGAGGCTGCCTAAAATCATAATAAGTCCACAGACACCCCAAAACACACCACCAGACGTGGACCTGCCCACCAGAAAGACAAGATCCAGCCTCATCCACCAGAACACAGGCACTAGTCCCCTCCACCAGGAAGCGTACACAACCCACTAAACCAACCTTAGCCACTGGGGACAGACACCAAAAACAACGGGAACTATGAACCTGCAGCCTGCAAAAAGGTGACCCCAAACACAGTAAGATAAGCAAAATGAGAAGACAGAAAAATACACAGCAAATGAAGGAGCAAGGTAAAACCCCACCAGACCTAACAAATGAAGAGGAAATATGCAGTCTACCTGAAAAAGAATTCAGAATAATGATAGTAAAGATGATCCAAAAGCTTGGAAATAGAAATGTGAGAGTTAACAAATTGTTGTCTTAAGCCACCAATTTTTGAGATGGTTGGTTACACAGCAACAGAAAATGGAAAAACTCCCCTTCTATATTGCCCCTCATGTTTAACTGGTGGGATATAGGCAGAGCTTTTCCTTAATCAGAAGTAAAGCTTGAGATCTTTATAGGCTGAATTAAGTATATCTCTCTGCAAAAAAGGGAGACATCCTAGAAAGCAATAGTGAGGGGTTACATTATATAAAGAGGTAACATTTGAACTAAAACCTGAAGGATGCAAAAGGTCCAGACATATGGTGAGCTGGAGGAAGGGCATCCCTAAAACAAGTGGAAAGACCCTGAGATGAGAAAAAACTCAGTGTACTCTTAGAACTGAGAGAACTATCTATAGGAGCAAAGTCACAGAGTCAGGGGGAGCCCAGTAATGTTGGTTCTGTTAGTGAACCTAAACCTTAGACATTGAATTCTTTGTTGAGCTTAGTCAGTGACAGTAACCTCTTCACTCCCATAGGGAACAGAACAAGATGGAGGTGTCTGAGGAGTTTAACTAACATGATGAAGATATAAATTAGAAAATCAATGGTCAGGTAAACCTATTTCTGAGCTGGGGCCCATTCTGTTGTGACTTCTACTCCACACGAACACTTTCTATCTTAGTAGACACCTTCTCTTGTATATCAGGGTAAAGTGCAGGAAATAAAAACTACTCTAGGTATTTTCAACAAGAAGGTGTTTAATGCAGTGAATTGGGTGCTTAAAAAAAATCATTGGAAGCAACTGACATTTCCTTCAGTAGGTAAATGAATAAATAAACTGTGGACATCCATACAATGGACTATTATTCAGCACTAAAAAGTAATAGCTGGGCTTCCCTGGTGGCGCAGTGGTTGAGAGTCCGCCTGCCGATGCAGGGGATGCGGGTTCGTGCCCCGGTCCGGGAAGATCCCACATGCCGCGGAGCGGCTGCGCCCGTGAGCCATGGCCGCTGAGCCTGCGCGTCCGGAGCCTGTGCTCCGCAACGGGAGAGGCCACAACAGTGAGAGGCCTGCATAGCGCAAAAAAAAAAAAAAAAATGTAATGGCTATCAAGCTGTGAAAAAACAGGAAGGAAACTTAAATGCATTACTACTAAGCGTAAGAAGCCAATCTGAAAAGAGTACACACTGTATGGTTTCAACTACACTCTGGAAAAGGCAAAACTATGGAGACAGTAGAAAGATCAGTGATTGCCAGGGGTTAGGGGGAGAGAAAGATGAATAAGTGGAGTGCAAAGAATTTTTAGGGCAGTTAAACCACTCTGTACGATACTATCATGGTGGAAAATGCCATATTACATTTGTCAAAATCCACAGAATGTACAACACCAAGAGTGAACCCTAACGTAAACTATAGGATCTGGGTGACAGTGATGTGTTATATATACAATGATAGGATTATCGACTGTAACAAATGTACCACTCTGGTGCTAGGATGTTGATAGTAGGGAAGGCTGTGGGGAGGGCGGGGAGGGGAAAGGGGATGTATGGGAACTGTTTGTGCTTGCCAATAAATTTTGCTGTGAACCCAAAACTGCTCTAAAAAATAAATTCTATTATGAAACAAAACAGAAATCATTGCAAAGGCCGGAAAAGCAGGTATCAGCCCGGGCCTCCTGAGATGATCTCCAAAACAACAGCTAGTTCATTCCGCAAATGAACCAGCCCACCAGGGATTGCCTCCTCTGCCAGTGCCAGCAAGGTGGGGAATCAGGAGGCCATTAGTGGAACTATCCAGAACACACCACTGTAGCTGTAGTTCAGAGACAAGGAAGTTGCCACCCCCACAGCTCTTAAAGCTTGTCCAACTCTTGAAGCTGGAGACGGAACACTTGGGGATGCCCCTGCATAAAAACCCGAAGTCTTCATGACCTCAATTATCAGCAGAAAACATCTAAAAACAGTAGAAGGATGGCCTGTCTTGCACATCTCCCAACAGTGCAAATAACAGGCAGAACATAATTTGCATGTAGAATGACAGCTACAACGGAACCTAGAAAATGGAGTGTTTAGCTTTCCAGACTCAGCTCTCTAGGAAGGCACACTGGAAGGAGGAATGGAGGCCACAAGCCCATTCTTCACACCTAACACAGCCTTTATTGACCTGACTGTCCACACCCCAGCCCCTGGGGTGCATGAGGGGTGAAGTTGCACTAGCAAAGCTTCCATCACCACCATGTTCTCTATCCAGTCATAGAAACCAAGAGATTTCTCAGAAGGTGAAGGTAGGAACCCTCTCCCACCTCTGGGTGAATGTACCCTGCCCTGTCAGGCCCATCATCTCATTCTCTCCCCATTGTGTTGCGGCAGCCATGAGGATGTACCTCAGAGACCAACAATGACAGGGAGTTAATTAACCAAGGATCCAAACTGATATGCTAAGAAATTCACCATCACATTTGCACCAAGGCCATGCAGCAGAGATACTAGGGCAGCCTGTTCCTGGAAGGCATGGGACTCCTCTGATGGCCAACTTTGGCTCAAGGACTCCCCGACAGCCTTTCCCAAACCTGTATTACACTGCAGGAAGTCTAGGATGCTTCCACTCAACCTTTCTTTCCTCTCTGCTTCACTCAGGGTCGGACATGCATCATAGTCTGATGGTTCTCTCAGCTCCTTCCAATGTTTTCTCACAGGCATTTCCTCTAATCAGATCCTTGCTGATTCAATTCTATTTTGGTGTCTACTTCCAGGAGAAATCAAACTAACACACATGGCTTGCCCATTCCGAACTCAAGTCATTGCTCTCTGCTCCTGCCTGAACTCCTACCTGCTATGTTCTGTCACATCATCTCCACCTACTCAAATCTTATCCATCTTGTGGACCCAGTACCAATCATATCTCCTCCATGAAGTCTTCCTACCTACCAGTGTTTACATGGACCATGGACCTGTCCTTGTCCTCCCATATCCACACATTTTTACAGGTCTTCTATTTTCCTGTTTAAAGGATGTTGAGCATATATTTAGCTTCCCTAATATATGAGGACAAGGAATAGGTCAGACATTTCCTTGTTAACCTCCAAAGTGCTTTATAATGGTACAGAGGACAGAATACAGCGGCTCTATTAGAATCTTGTTGAAATGATCAAATAGAATTCGATTGAAATGATCGAATACAATTTCTTAAAATTTAACTTAAGAAATGAAAATTCCAGCAACAAACAGAGGCCCTTTTCCACCTAATAAGCTGGCTAAGATTTTAAGGAGCACTGGAAAATGAGGGCCCCTCATTAACCTTTGGTGATTTTGTAAAAGGACATAAACTTACCTGAAGCCAATTTGACAATATGTAGAGGAAGTCTAAAAATGCACCTATTCTTTAATTCAATTATTCTATTTCTAGGACTATTTCCCAAAGGAACCTTTAAATTACAAAGATGTCCATATAACACAGGTGGGGCTAAGGCAGGTACTTTTCATGAGTGGGCCTCTACACAGAGAAACAGACCCACAAGGCAGAGGTCAAACCCAAGTAAGCTTCTCCTCCTCCCTTTCTCCTCCCTCTTCCCCCCTCCTCCGGGTCCTCCCCTCTCCCTCCTCAATCCTCCTCTTTTTCCTCTTCTTTGCCTCCTCCTTCTTCTCCCCTTCCTGATAATTAAGCTTTGATTCCACTTCTAGTGACCCCTAGACCCATTTTTTTCCACTGGGAAAAAAATGAGAGGATGTCTAACCAAAGAAGCTACTGCAGGCTTTTTTTTTTTTTTTTTTTTACGCGGGCCTCTCACTGTTGTGGCCTCTCCCGTTGCAGAGCACAAGCTCCGGACGCGCAGGCTCAGCGGCCATGGCTCACGCGCCCAGCTGCTCCGCGGCATGTGGGATCCTCTCGGACCAGGGCACGAACCCGTGTCCCCTGCATTGGCAGGCGGACTCTCAACCACTGCGCCACCAGGGAAGCCCCTACTACAGGCTTTTTACACACCTTCAATTTTTCTCAAGGGACCTGGAGAAATAGGGTGCACCTCATCTTTGAGATACTAAACCTGCCCCCATGTGAAAACCGGAGGTTAATCTGGTTAAATAACTGGTAATGCTGTGTGTGTGTGTGTGTGTGTGTGTGTGTGTGTGTGTGTGTGTGTGTGTGTGTGTGTGTGTGTTAGGGGGATTGTTGCTTGATCTGATTTAAAATGGGCAACAGAGGGGCTTCCCTGGTGGCGCAGTGGTTGAGAGTCCACCTGCCGATGCAGGGGACACGGGTTTGTGCCCCGGTCCGGGAGGATCCCACATGCCGCAGAGCAGCTGGGCCCGTGAGCCATGGCCGCTGAGCCTGCGCATCCGGAGCCTGTGCTCCACAACGGGAGAGGCCACAACAGTGAGAGGCCCGTGCACTGCGATGAAGAGTGGCCCCTGCTCGCCACAACTAGAGAAAGCCCTTGCACAGAAACGAAGACCCAACACAGCCAAAAATAAATAAATAAATTTATAAAATGGGCAACAGAATTGTTCTGTGCAGACCCAGCCCAGCCATGCTGTAACTTAAGAGTCTCCCCACCCAGTGTGAAGGTTTTAGGTAAAAGGCACTCTAATTGCTTGAATCCAGGTCAACTAAAGCAGGTGCCCCCCACCTGCCAGACTGGCAGGACTTCGGCCCTTTCCATTCCTTATAACTCTCTGTTGGATTTTCCAGAAGGAGAGCTGGATAGCTGATGCATAATCAGAGTACCAACCTCCTCTCAGTGGTCCCTTGTTTCAGCTCCTGCTCGCTCCCTTTCTGGCCCTGGAATTTCAGGTGTTGGTACCAGGGCAGAAGCTCTCCAGGACCCTTCTCCATTGCTCCCATTAGTATTTCCTCACAATATCTGCCTTTGGGTCTCCACTGCTTACCTTCCTCTCTACGCTGCGGGAAAGCACCTTACTCTTCCTGGCTCCCTCAGAGGAGGTCACTTGGCAACAGGAACTGATGCTCCTAGACACATCCCTCTCAGTCCTGCTCTCCTTCTGGGACCCCTGGACCATCCAAAGGGAGCTAGGATGGGGAGGTCTGAGTACACCTGCACAGCACTTCCTGCTTCATGACGCTCTTCCAGACTCCTGAATTCATTCCTGGTGATTTTCCTCTCAGCAGCACCTTTTCCCTCCCTGCTACCTGGCTTCCACTGGGCATCATACACATGGCTAGAGTTCTTTGCTATAAACAGATATCTAGCCAATCTGGGGATGTTACACTTTTTCTATTTGAAAGAGACCATGACTAGGTCCATCATTAGAAAGCCCATGAGTGGACATAAATTGAAAACTCCTTGGTTCCACAGTTTGAGCATGGCTCAGGGGAAGTTGCTCCAGTGCTGGCACAGTAAGAATTTCAAGACCCAGTTCCCAGACAATGGGTTGGGTGACACGCATTAATGCTTTACATGGTAGTAGGTGTGAGTAGGTACCAGACCATTCTAGGCTTTTATGACCCGGTCATGGATGGCATGCAAGCTACCACAGTAAGTGGCAGAGCTCTCCTCAAGCCCAGATCTTCTGACCCAAGACTCAAGTTACCTCAGCTCAGGTCAGGCAAGAAACCTCACTATCAGGATTGAGCCTTTTGCTTATTTGTTGAAAACTCAACAGTTTTCTTAGGCCTTTACCTCAGATCAATGCTTATTTATAGATCTTGTATTTGTTTTCCCTGAGAGCTTGAATAACAAGTAGACCTTGCTATTATACAGGTTTTCTTTCCCTATAAAATTTGATAGAACAATAAAAATGATGCCTAATATTTTCCTATAAATTTCTAGTTTGGATTATTTCAACCTTCTATTTACTTTATTTATTTTATTTTGTTTACTTTATTTGTATTTACTTATAACATTTTAAGCCACTTTATACACAAATTGATAGTATTATTTTTATAGTATTTTTAAACCTGTCATTTTTTATTGCTTTTGAAAAAATTTTAGGGAATTTTCATATATGTAATCTCATCTGATTATCACAACAAACTGAATCAAAGTAGATTTCTTCACTTCCATTTGAAAATGAAGAAACTGAGTCACAGAGAAATTAAGTTGATTTGCTCAAGGTCACAGCTAATTGGTAACAAAGCTAGAACAAGGATCCTACTTCTGATTCTCCCTTCAAGCTTCTTTCTTTCACTGGAACAAATTAGATCACACTGTATGGATTGAAGTAAACAAATCTTATTCCTGGCCCTGCTTTCACTTTTTAAACTGGCTGAGACAGATTGGATTGTAAAGGCTATGACCTTAAACTTGATGACTGCAGAATGTTATATTTTAAAAATGGAGCTTCTAGGCGAGCAATGAAAACCTAGGTTCTCCCAAGTTGCCAGAGCACTGTTGCTCAGGCATCCACCACAAGGGCAGATAAAAGCAGGGAGAAGAGTACAAGGAAGCCCATTTGAACTTCTGCCCACACTCCCCGCCCCAAAGATCTTCCTATTACCTCTTCATTCCAGGAAGCTTCAGGAAGTTGTGGGCCCCATACTGCACACCAGCAGGGCATAAGTTTGATGAGAGAAAGTGGGAACATCCCTGTACCTGAGGGTGCCCTTTGGGTTAGTTACTTCCCCAAGTGCCTTTTCTTCTGTATTCATAAGATGTGTACCCCGTCCAGGTCAATGGCAGCTCTCTGGAGTCTAAATAGTGAGTCTACAGGAAAGTTATGCAGAATGGAGAATGAGTATCTAGGACCTGCAGCCACAAAAACTGGAACACTCCTGGGTACCATGACTCTTTCAGGAATTATTTTAAACTCCACAATACTTAATTTAAAATAAATTGCACAAAATTGTCTTCATTTTCAAATTAAGAATTGCAGCTTTAAATTCAACTAAAATTGTGCTGGAGCCCTCAAGTAAGTATTTGATGTTATGGCTGACTGGCTCACAACCCCAAGTTCTGAAAAATACAAACATGGCTCGCTCAGAATAAAATATGCTAGGTTTACTTTTAAAGAAATCATTATTTGATGAAGTTCAGTCCTTCGTAGATGGAAAGGAAACTCATAGCCTCTCTGCAGCAGGACACACAGGCCAAGCTATTTTTCTAGTCTGAGAGTTATTTGTGCAATAAGCCACACAGAGAATTACACTTTGATCAATAGGATGGATTTGTAAGATGTCTGACTGGCATTGCGTTGTGGCCAAAGGACAGAACTTTTCTGTGCAAAACACTTGTGCACACAGGGGTTGCATATATGACTTGACTTGGAAATACAAAATACAAAAGAAGGATAATTGTGTTTCAAGGTGTAATTTATATTTTATTTAATTCTACTTTGATTTTAAAATAAATCAGTAATTAGAGATTCCCATCCTCATGCAGCTACATATTCAGAACAAGATCCTTGTGCCACCTTCAGAACCTGGGATCCCAGGACAAAGGTCTGGAGACTTTGGGACCTTTAGGGGGAAGGGAATGCTATAGGAACATGTACGGTGGAGGCAAACCATTTAAATATGTCCTAGACTGTGCAATGGGATATAGTACCATTGTGATTAAATAATACATTCTGTGCATTTACTCATAGCCACTCTCCATGCTGTCTCCTATAACTGCTCGTATACAAAGTAGAGGAACTCTCAATAATATACAGAACTCTGTTTCATTTCTTTACACTAACAGTGAAATATCAGAAAAACAAAGTAAAAAAAATCCCTTTTAAAAGTGCATCAAAACAAAATACCTAGGAATAAACTTGACCAAGGAGGTGAAAGATTTATAACCTGAGAACTATAGAACACTGATAAAGGAAACTGAAGGCGATTCAAAGAAATGGGAAGATATTCCATGCTCTTGGATTGGAAGAATTGATATTGTTAAAATGGCGATATTACCCAGAGCAATCTACAGATTTAATGTGACCCTTATCAAATTGCCCATGACATTTTTCACAGAACTAGAACAAATAATCCTAAAATTTATATGGAACCATAAAAGACTCAGAATTGCCAAAGCAATCCTGAGGAAAAAGAACAAAGCTGGAGGCATAACTCTCTCAGACTTCAGGCAATACTACAAAGCTACAGTAATCAAAACAGCATGACATTGACACAAAAACAGACATATGGATTAATGGAACAGAATAGAGAGCCCAGAAATAAACCCACCACCTACAGTCAATTAATCTTTGACAAAGAGGCAAGAATATACAATGGAGAAAAGACAGTCTCTTCAGCAAGTGGTGTTGGGAAAGCTGGACAGCCTCATGTAAATCAATGAAATTAGAACACTCTCTCACACCGTACACAAAATAAACTCAAAATGGCTTAAAGACTTAAATTTAAGACATAACACAATAGAACTCCTAGAGGAGAACGTAGGCCAAGCATTCTCTGACATAAATTCTTAGATCAGTCTCCCAAGGCAAAAGAAATAAAAGCAAAAATAAACAAATGGGACCTAATCAAATTTATAAGCTTTTGCACAGCAAAGGAAACCATCTACAAAATGGATTGGGAGAAAATATTGGCAAATAATGTGACCGACAAAGGATTAATTTCCAAAATATATAAACAACTCATACAGCTCAGTATCAAAAAAAACAAGCAACCCAATCAAAAAATGGGCAGAAGAGCTAAATAGACATTTCTCCAAAGAAGACATACAGATGGCCAACAGGTCCATCAAAAGATGCTCAACATCACTAATTATTAGAGAAATGCAAATCAAAACTACAATGAGGTATCACCTCACACCAATCAGAATGGGCATCAACAAAAAGTCTACAAATAATAAATGCTGGAGAGGGTGTGGAGAAAAGGGAACACTCCTATGCTGTTGGTGGGATGTAAATTGGTGCAGCCACTATGGACAACAGTATGGAGGTTCCTTAAAAAACTAAAAGTAGAGTTACTATATGATCCATTAATCCCACTCCTGGGCATATATCTGGAAAAGAAAAAGACTGTAACTCGAAAAGATACATGTACCCCAATGTTCACAGCTGCACTATTTACAATAGCCAAGACATGGAAGCAACTTAAGTGTCCATTGACAGAGGAATGGATAAAGAAGATGTGGTACACACACACACACACACACACACACACACACACACACACACACAAATGGAATATTATTCAGCCATAAAAAAGAATGAAATAATATCATTTGCAGCAACATGGATGGACCTAGAGATTATCATTCTAAAAGTAAGTCAGACAGAGAAAGACAAATATCACATGATATCACTTATATGTGGAGTCTAAAAAAATGATACAAATAAACTTATTTAAAAACAGAAACAGACTCATAGACATAGAAAACAAACTTACAGTTACCAAAGGGGGAAGGGGGAGGGAGGGATAAATTAGAAGTTTGGGGTTAACAGATACATACTACTACAGGGGTCCCCAACCCCTGGGCCACAGACTGGTATTGGTCTGTGTCCTGTTAGGAATGGGGCTGAACAGCAGGAGGTGAGTGGCGGGCAACCAAGCGAAGCTTCTTCTGTATTTACAGCCGCTCCCCATCACTCGCATTACCGCCTGAGCTCCACCTCAGATCAGTGGTGGCATTAGATTCTCATAGGAGTGTGAACCCTATTGTGAACTGCACATGCGAGGGATCTAGGTTGCATGCTCCTTATGAGCATCTAATGCCTGATGATCTGAGGGGGAGCTGAAGCAGTGACGCTGGCACAGGGAAGTGGCTGCAAATACAGATTATCATTAACAGAGAGAGTTCTGACTGCACAGAGACCATAATAAATCAATTGCTTGCCGATTCATATCAAAACCTTATCAGTGAGTGGCAAGTGAAAACAAGCTCAGGGCTCACACTGATTCTGCATTATGGTGAGTTGTATAATTATTTCATTATATATTACAATGTAATAATAATAGAAATAAAGTGCACAATAAATGTAATGTGCTTGAATCATCCCGAAATCATCCCCTGCTCCCTAGTCCATGGAAAAATTGTCTTCAATGAAACCGGTCCCTGGCGCCAAAAGGGTTGGGGACTGCTGTACTACTATATATAAAATAGGTAAACAACAAGGTCCTACTGTATATCTTAGGGAACTATATTCAATATCTTGTAATAACCTATAATGGAAAAAAATCTGAAAAAGAATATATACATTATACATATAATATATAAATAGCTTAATCACTTTGCTGTACACTAGAAACTAACACAACATTATAAATCAACTATATTTCAATAAAATTGTTTTTTTAAAAAACAACAAGGTAGAGGAACTGTCTATAACTGCAGCTATGCCATCTCTATCTTTAGCCATCACTTTATTAAGTCATCCAACAAATAAATTTTAAACACAGTGGTGGTCTGGGCATTGGGTGTGGCAGGTGGGGATAGAGAAAAGAGCAAGATAGATGATAGTTCTCGTCCTTGTGGAACTTAGAGTCAAGCCTTATTTAAAAAGACAAACCAATTTTTAAATGGGCATTTCTCCAAAGAAGATATACATATGGCTAATAAGGACATGAAAAGATGCTCAACATCATTAGTCAAAAGAAAACAACGATTTAACACTTCAAACCTATTAGGTGACTATAATCAAAAAGACAGATAAAAACAAGTGTTGGTGAGGATGTGGAGATATTGGAACACTTATATGTAATGTAAATATGAATGCAAAATAGTGCAGCCCCTTTGTAAAACAGTTTGGCAGTTCATCAAAATGTTAAACATAAAGTTACCATATGACCTAGCAATTCCACTCCTAGTTATATACCCAAGAGAAATGAAAAAACGCAAAAACACTGTCCACACAAAAACATATAAGAATGTTCATAGCAATATTATTCATAGCAGCCAAAAAGTGGAACAACTCAAATGCCCATCAACTGATGGGTGTATAAATAAAATGTAGTATACCCATATAATGGAATATTAGTTGACAATAAAAAGAAATGAAGTACTGATACGTGCTACAACATGGATGAAATGTGAAAACATTATGCTGAGTGCAGGAAGTCATTCACAAAAGACCATATATTGTAGGAATCCATTTATATGAAATATCTAGGATAGGCAAATCTATACAGAGAGAAAATAGATTAGCGGTTGCTAGGGCTGGAGGAGGGGGAAGTATGCGGGGTGATTGCTAATAGGTCTGTGGTTTCTTTTTGGGGCGATGAAAATGTTCTAAAATTGATTATGCTGATGGTTACACAATTTTGTGAATATACTAAAAACCATTGAATTGTACGCTTTAAATGGGTGAATTATGGGGTATGTGAACTATGTGTCAATAAAGCTGCTAAAAATATATAGCAGTAATATGAAGAACATCTGTGTAATAGACATTGTATTCCACTATTGTTAATATTTGACTTTTTAATTTGAAAAAAGTGTGCGCTATTCTTGGAAGCGTCCTTCTGATATATTATGTGCTGCCTCTGTCAATTATGAAGTGCTATTATTAATAAAAATTAATTATGTTACCTACTTTGAGGAGCTGCCATTAGAAAGTGCTTGAGATCAGATGGGCCTTATTCCAGTCCTCTGTGTGAAACATAACTTTCAGGGAAGAGTAAGCTTTTTCTTCCTCAGAATAGGAAGGCATGGACATATTCAATTTTAGTAAAATAATCTTACAGACTATCTGTGGGGACCTTTTTGATGTGAAATTAAATTGTGGCACAGACAGATTTTATTACATTTACATGGACCCATAAAATAACTTTTATGGTTCCCAGTGGTGCAAATCCTCCTTAATTTTGTTAATTATTTCCCCCCAGTTATCCTTAGCCATGTCTGCTAATTCAGTATTGATCTTGATACTAAGAAATGCTATGGTCTTAGAACTTCACTTGACTCCCCACTGACGAAAAGAACTAAGGAAGCAGATCTTACCCAAGGTAATGTTTTGGACAGATTCCAATTAATATTACAGCTAAGGATGACAATGTCCTTCCCTACAACGTTCTGACTTGCTGTTCAGAGCTGGACTCATAACCCAGAGCAAAGTGTTAGGATCTGTCCCAGAAAAACCCGAGGAGGGGAAGATACGTACCCCTGTATTCTGGTGCGCCCATCCCTCTCTTGTTATGCATACCCTCCCACCACCACCCCCAAGGCCTTCAGGCTGAGCCTGGAATCTGATCTGTTATTCTGATTGTTTCTACTTTCCTCTGTATTAATCCTTTCCACTTAACCGATTCATATTGTAATTGGAATTTTCTGAAGAAAATGTCTTAAATTAGCTGCTCTTAACTGCACTATTCAGCAAGTAATTTGTTACTATTGATGGTTATATTACTGATGTTTTTTAAATGATTTGCTTTTTTAAAAAAAATAAATGAGAACATGTTCAAGGTTACCTTCTCACTCTCAGTTGCCTCTGGATATGCTTTGGAGTGGAGGAGGGTGCAGTTACTGCTAACACAATGGGAATGAGATAGAAGCCTCCATCCAGAGGGAGTGACAGTTGCCAATGGACCTTACCAGTAGGTTCATTTTACTTTACCAAGCATTTGTTGAATGCCTACTATATACAAAGCATTGATATGATATTAGTTGCTTTTTCAAACTAAAACATTAAGGTACCTTCAATTTCTGGGTCATGCAATTAATTCCAACATGTTAAAGGACTTTCTCTTTTATGATACATAATTACATAACGTAGGCCTCTTGTGAATCTTAATTCTTTCATTAACTTACCTCATTTAACTTATTAGATACCCATTTATAGCTTTGTAAAATGTACTGTACTTAAAAGTAATAACTGCAGCCCTTTAAAATATTTTAGAATTCATTCTTTTCGTTAAAATCAAACTAATTTCTCCTTCATCCTGTCTATTATTTCGAAATATTGAGGCTATGCTACTTAGGTTCTTTTGTCTTTATTTTTTCTCTATTGTATGATCAGTTCCCACAGGGCATCTAGTGTTGTAATGTAGATCACACAGTCTAGGACTCTGTTTGATGATGGTAGCAATTAACCTGCTTAATATTCTCTCCTCTCCCCCCAATGACATGGAATAATTAAGTGGTGTGTTTACGTGTGTGTGTGTGTGTGTGTGTGTGAGAGAGAGAGAAAGAGAGAGACGGAGACAGAGACAGAGACAGAGACAGAGACAGACAGACAGAGAGGTGGGATAGGGTGTTTTGCCCTGTCAGAAGCCAAACTCGGGGTATTAAGTCAGCAAATTTTCCTCTACCTCCACTAGTTTCACTCTTTTCGCTCCTGGGTAGTAGCCTCTGGTCCCCCACTTCAGCCACCTGTGGCTCTCTTCCTCATCCTCTTATTAAAATACTCTCAAATCTTGCATTTATAGAATTACATAGAAAATCACTTTTTAAATTATTTTACATACTTATGTTTAATAGGCAATTATTTTTATCTCTTGCTGCTTAATAAACCAGCCCAAAACTTAGTGGTTTAAAACAACAACAATTTATTATTTTTCACAATTCTACAATCTGGGACAAGCTCAGCTGGGTGGTTCTTCAACTCCACGTGGTGTCTGCTGGGGCTGGAACATCTAAGGGCTTCCTCACTCACTCACCCGGTGCCTCCACAGGGATGGCTGCAACAGCTTGGGGCTGGCTGGGCATCTCTCTCTCCATATGGCATTTCTATGTGGCTAGCTTGGCTTCCTCGCAGCACGGTATTCTTAGAGTGATTGGACTTTTTACACGGTAGCTGGCTTTTTTCAGGGAGGAAGCAGAAGCAGCCAGTCCCCCTAAAGGCTAAGGGTGGACCTACCACAAACAATTCTGCCAAAGCATTTCCCAAGGCCAGCCCAGATTCAAAGGGAGGAGAAACAGACTCCATCTCTTGAGAAGAAGATTGGCATACACGTACAGGACAGGAAGGAACTGGGAGTGGTTATCTTGCGTATGGTACAAAATTCAAATGGAACAAAGTGGTACACAGTGTGAAGTAAGTTTTTTGGGGAGTTACCTAGTGGCATAGTGGTTAAGGATTCCGGGCTTTCACCGCCATGGCCCGGGTTCAGTCCTGGGTAGGGGAACTGAGATCCCACAAGCCTCACAACGTGGCCAAAAAAACTGCCCCCCACACACAAAAACCCCAAAAAACACAACACAGTGTGAAGTAAATTTTTTTGACACCTCTGTCCCTGAGGCACCAGGTGCAACTACTGTCATACTTCTTGAGTATCCTTCCAGAGATAGCCTATGCAAAAACAAGCATATGCTTTATGTATATACTTTAATATATATTTCTTACATCAATGATGTTTGCTACAGTTTTTTTCCCAATGTCCAGTGTCCACACTCTACTTTTTCATTCAATCATACATCTGGAGGTAGGTCTGTTCTTTGTAATGGCTACACATATTCCTTTGATGGATTTTAGCTGATCTGTTATTACCAACACTGCTTCAGTGGATATCACTATGTGTGTATATATATATTATATACGTATGTATGTACATATGTGTATATATATATATTTAAAAGATGTAAGTTTGTCAGAAAGAAAAATTCCTATAAGAAGAATTGTTGGGTTAAATAATATATGCATGTAGTGATACAGTGTTATTAGGTCAGTAACAGTAAAGCTGGGAGAGACCCCAAAGTCAGTGGTTCTCCACTGGGGGGAGTGTGGTATGGAAGGTTTTGTCCTCCATATGTGACTCTGCTTCACTTCCAGGAGACTTTGGTCCAGCCACCAGTGTTTACAATAATACTTCCTTTTTCTCACTTATTAAGAACCACTGTCCTAGACCAATCACCTCATTTGGCAGATAAACATCTTGCAGGTCTGAGTGCCTGACTTGCCCATGGGTGCCCCACCACATTGTGAACAAACCAGTCTTCTGAGTGTCCCAGAAAATGAGCAATGAGCAGTCACTGCAGGACCACTTTGGTATAGATCAAGTTTGCCCAAAGGGTGTCCTCTGAGTCATGAAGCCCCCAAAGAGCCTCCCCACTCTGCTAAACATAAAAGGATTCTGTCTCTGACACCATAAAGCTCTTAGAAGAGAACATAGGCAAAACATTTTCTGACATAGATCGTACCAATGTTTTCTTAGGTCAATCTCCCAAGGCAATAGAAATAAAAGCAAAAATAAACAAATGGGACTTAATCAAATTTACAAGCTTTTGTACAGCAAAGGAAACCATAAAACGAAAAGACAACCTACAGACTGGGAGAAAATATTGGCAAATGATGCGACCAACAAGGGCTTAAGTTCCAAAATATACAAATAGCTCATATAACTCAATAACAAAAAAACAAACAACCTAATTGAAAAAAGGGCAGAAGACCTAAATAGGCATTTCTCCAAAGAAGACATACAGATGGCCAACAGGCATATGAAAAGGTGCTCAACATTGCTAATTATTAGAGAAATGCAAATCAAAACTTCAATGAGTTACCACCTCACACCAGTCAGAATGGCCATCATTTAAAAAATCTACAAATAATAAATGCTGGAGAGGGTGTGGAGAAAAGGGAACCCTCCTACACTGTTGGTGGGAATGCAAATTGGTGCAGCCACTATGGAAAACAGAGCCACTATGGAAAACAGCATGGAGGTTCCTCAAAAAACTAAAAATAGAGTTGCCATATGATCCTTCAATCCCACTCCTGGACATATATCCAGAGAAATCTCTAATTCGAAAAGATACATGCACCCCAATGTTCATTGCAGCACTATTTACAATAGCCAAGACATGGAAACAACTTAAATGTCCATCGACAGATGAATGATAAAGAAGATGTGGTACATATATAAAATGGAATACTACTCAGCCATGAAAAAGAATGAAATCATGCCATTTGCAGCAACATGGATGGACCTAGAGATTATCATATTAAGTGAAGTAAGTCAGAAAGAGAAACACAGATACCAGATTTCATTCATATGTGGAATCTAAAACATGACACAAATGAACTTATCTATGAAACAGAAACAGATTCACAGACATAGAAAACAGACTTGTGTTTGTCAAAGGGGAGGGGGTTGGGGGAGGGATGGATTGGGAGTTTGGGATTAGCAGATGCAAACTATTATATATAGAATGGATAAACAGCAAGGTCCTACTGTATAGCACAGGGAGCTATATTCAATAACATGTGATAAACCGTAATGGAAAAGAATATGAAAAAGTACATATGTGTGTGTATATATATATATATATATATATATAAAACCAAATCACTTTGCTGTATGGTAGAAATTAATATATTGTAAATCAACTATACTTCAATATGATAAATAAAAAAAAAAAAAAAGGATTCTGTCATCAAGCATGTCTGGGAACACTGCAAGTCACACTCTCCCATTCAGTCAATAAGAGCAAAGAGACCCAGGAACCCTACTCCCAAGAAACTTGTTTGGCATTGTTTAAATGAAAGAATGGATTTAACCATCTGCTTCCTAAACTAATTTGACCAGAGCACCCTGTTTTTGTGATACCTGTCTCGTTAACTGCCTATGGATCTAAGCTTTCTGAGAAACATTCTTTGGGAAATGCCAGTGTAGAAGAAAGTTGTTGGACTGGGAGACTGGCTCTGCCCCCAACCAAGTCAGCAGTCTTGGACAAGTCAAAAATCACTCTGGGCCCTGGGCAGTGCAATTATCTATGGATGGTTCCCCCATGCCTCCACCGTGCCGGCCACGCCATGCAGCATGTGGGATCTTAGTTCCCAGACCAGGGATCGAACCCATGTCTCCAGCATTGGAAGCGCGGAGTGTCAACCACTAGACCACCAGGGAAGTCCCAGTTTGTTTTTGTTTTTGCCTTCCTACACAGATGAGCTCCTCTTGTTGTTTTCCTTACTGAAGACAAGGCAAGATGTTGTGTCTGCCAGGGGACATTGAGGTGCAATCCGTTCATTTGTTCCTTTGAATTCTTATTAGTCTGTCCTTCAGCTCAGAGTCTACTAGTGGAAGCGGATATGAGGAGTCTGGTTGGGCTTTTTGCTCAAGTCTTCCTGTTGCCACTGACATTACCCTGACCACCCATCCCAATTTATCCTGCTCTCAGATAAGAGAAAAAGCTGCAGAGTTCGGCAGGAAGCAGGTTGACCTCAGATGAGTACATAGCAGGAGATGAACATGCTGAACTCTGTATCTTTGCCACTTCTTTTCTGGATAAGCCATAAGCAAATTTTGTGCTCAAGGAAAAATGATCTGGTATTCTTACATCAAATTCATATAACCTTTACAAATGAGAACAGATCTTCAAACCGGGTGCAGTGTGATTTGTTTTGACTCTTTACTGCATCCAACTGAGATGTTTCACATATACTAATCTAAACACAATGAATCCTGAGCTGATTTGATGAGTGTAAGTTATTCCAGCCCTGAAATGAAGGGGCTGCCATGTGTCAGAACACACAGATGCATAGGCAACCAAGAGCTATCTAGCTAAATATCTTTTTTATTAGTTGGAGCTTCAGAGGTAAAATCTCCTTCTCAGGGACATCAAGGTGATTTGTGACACTCTCCATACACCTTTAGATTCACAAACCAATGAGTACATCACACCAATCTCTCGTTTTCTCATCAGTGGCAGACATAAAACACAGGTAATCTTCATTTTACTCAGATGTTTCAATTAACTGTGAAAACCTCTTGGCTTATGTGACATAGCATTTGTGAGTAGTTCATTTTTTTTTTTCAGTTTAAGCATCAACTAGAACACACACTTAAAATCTTGTTACATTTCTTTTAGAAATTGATACAATTAAATGGTTGAGCTGACTGTACTAAAGACAAAAAAAAAAAAAAGAACTGTAAGGAAACCTGAGATCTGTCTTTTTTACTGTCTTCCCAGGGGTCCGGTTCATAGTTTAGAAAGGCAGGATCCATTTTTACATTCACCAAGTACATACGGTCCTGAAAATGGGAAATCCAAACATGTTTGTTTACCAAGAATTTACCTCTTTGCACACAGTTTTTAAAATTTATTTATTTATTTTATTTTATTTTTATTTTTGCTGCGTTGGGTCTTTGTTGCTGTGCACGTGCTTTCTCTAGTTGTGCAGAGCGGTGGCTACTCTTCGTTGTGTGTGGGCTACTCATTGCGGTGGCTTCTCTTGTTGTGGAGCAGGGACTCTACGTGCACAGGCTTCAGTAGTTGTGACACATGGGCTCAGTAGTTGTGGCTCGCGGGCTGTAGAGCGCAGGTTCAGTAATTGTGGCACACAGCCTTAGTTGCTCCGCGGCATGCGGGATCTTCCCAGACCAGGGCTCGAACCCGTGTCCCCCACATTGGCAGGAGGAGTCCTAACCATTGCACCACCAGGGAAGCCCTGTACACAGTTTTAAAATCACTTCCCTTATCTATTTTTTTCATCCTTAGCCCCTACAGCAAAGTACAGAAATTTAGTGAATTTTTCCAAGTTAACCTGCAAAATACTTACAATCTTTTAAAAATGCTTTTAAAAACCCTATGTTTATTAAAACAACAACATATCAAATTTAGATTATCTCATGGACACTTTGAGAACTCATGAGCTTAAGGTTGTTTTGCTTTGTTTCCTGAGATTTGAGAATATGATGAATCTTAACATCTTTAAAATTATTTTCTTAAGTTTCACATTGCCTCTGGAACTAGTAGAAGCAGAAGACATTAAATTAAATAAGTTTTAATTTTATCATGTTGACAGCAAACAAATGGCTTTAATTGAATTGAGTGTTAACTTGCTTTTGTTTTTTTGACTGAATTGATGGAAACAATTGGCTATTTTAGCATCACGCAGATATAAGTTTAAGAAAACTGTATTATAAAATGTTACACCAATTAGACTCTTGGAAAATTACATATGACCACAGCTTAATAATTACAATTTTGTGGACAGTTTACAAATACGGCATCTTGAACAGTAGGTGGTAAATAATGGCTCAGACTAGATCCAACTCTTATAGCCCTTCTAAGATCAACTGTGATAGAGCAGTGAGAGGTGTCCTCTCCCTTTGCTGTCATTATGAAGATGTAATTCTGTTACAATTATTTAATCCCAAAGGCATTATCATACCCGTTCAGCAGTTTTCAACCATTCACTAAAATGATGTACAACTCCACTGTGATAAATCTCAGAGTGATTTTTTTATTAAAGTTTCTTTAAAAGTATTATGGCTGGAGGCTGATGAATTTAAACAAATGTTTGGAGAAACTACATAAATAATTATATAAGGAATGTGTTGTTTTAGGATTTGCTCCTTACCTTGAGACACGATTACAGAATTTTAAAAAGTCACTGAAATCAGGTGGCACAGTGGTTGAGAGTCCCCCTGCCGATGCAGGGGACACGGGTTCGTGCCCTGGTCCGGGAAGATCCCACATGCCGCGGAGCGGCTGGGCCCGTGAGCCATGGCCGCTGAGCCTGCGCGTCCGGAGCCTGTGCTCCGCAACGGGAGAGGCCACAACAGTGAGAGGCCCGCGTACCGGAAAAAACAAACAAACAAACAAAGTTGATCACACCACTCCTATGTTAGAACCCTTTAGTGGCTTTCTATTGCATCTCGAACAATGTCCATGGTCTACAAGGCCCTACATGATCTGGCCTCTGCTTACCTCTCTGACCTCAACCCCTGTTACTCCCTGCTTTCTCATTAACTCCAGTCACAATTTTCTTTTTGTTCTGAGAACATAACAAGAACAGTTCTATATGAGGGCTTTTGTACAATTATTCCTGCTGCCTTGAATTCTCTTTCCCCTGATCTTCACCTGGATGATTTCTTGTTTGTTGGATCATGGCTTAAATGTCACCTAGTCAATGACTCCTTCATGACAACCTGGTCTAAAGTAGCCCCCTTCCATCTCTCCCTGTTAAATCAATCCATTTAATTTTCTTTTTAGTCCTCATCAATGTCTAAAATTATCTCTGTTATTGGTCTACTTTTTATTGTTTTCCTCTTTTACCAAATATAAACATCAGGAAGTAAATCTGAGCTTTATTTGTCTGGTTCACTGCCATATCCCTGGTGTTAGCAGAGTGCCTGGCACAAAGTAGGTGCTCAATAAAATTTCTTAAATGAACAACAGGACTCTAGTCATAGGGGTAGGACTTCCTGGCAACTTCACTGGCAAGAAGGCAGAGCCTAGACTCAATAAACAAGAGGGAAATCCATTCACTAGACATGAAGGATTAGATGAAATGTCCAACTTAGGAACAAGGCAGAAACTTTATAGCAAGACTGGATTCAAAACTGGTTGACAGCAAGGAGAATTTTGTACTGAGGCAAGAAGCCCAGTTTGCTCAAAGCCAATTCACTGAATGCCACATTTACTTGTTTCTTTCAACTATTTTAGATTGACTTAATTCTGTCTTCATAATGACGTTTGAAAGATTTTAATTTCCTCTGTCTACTTGCTGCTGCTGAAGTTGGAGATGGGGAGAAAACTGAAGGAAGGGTATAAAGAGAAGTTATTTTAAAACATTTATTACACGTGAATAATTTTTATGAATATACTATTCATCTCTTTATTGTTAATAAGAATACATTTGTAGGAATTTTTCAAACTCGGAGTGTATTTAAGAATATAATTTTCATGGGGCTTCCCTGGTGGTGCAGTGGTTGAGAATTCACCTGCCAGTGCAGGGGACACGGGTTTGATCCCTGGTCAGGGAAGATCCCACATGCCACAGAGCAACTAAGCCTGTGTGCCACAACTACTGAGCCTGCGCTCTAGAGCCCATGAGCCACAACTATTGAGCCCACGTGCCACAACTACTGAAGCCGCGCGCCTAGAGCCCATGCTCCACAGCAAAAGAAGCCACCGAAATGAGAAGCCTGCGCACTGCAACGAAGACCCAACACAGCCTAAAATAAATAAGTAAATAAATATTTTTAAAAGAATATGATTTTCATGAATATATTTATAAGAAAAATGGGTTTATAAGAAAAATATGTTTATTGTTGGTAGTTGCCATCTTGATTTTCTCTTCTTTGTCAGTTATTCTGCCTTGGTCAGATAGTTGTCTCCTATTCTCAGTGGGGCTCTCTGCCCCTGAGTTTCCCAGTATTCCTCTAGAATATATTGTTATACTTTTAATTCTTAAACTGCTTAATCAAGATTCTTAGAGTCTGTGAGTTATGGAATTATTTTGTTCATAGGTCACCCAAGACCCAGCAAAGTCAAGAAAAGCCACTGAGCTTGATCTGGCTTGAGATTTGGGTTGGAGGATTAAACACAGAACATGGGGTTATTACTTCACTGCTGTTTTCAGGATGCCATCGAACAGCCTGACTAAGACAGAGATGCAGTTGGCAGCATCACTCCTCAAACAGTCTAATTGGACACTGTGGAGCTGCATTTAAGCAATTCAAGTTACCACTGTCCACAGGGTGGAACAAAGCTCCTCTGCTCTGAGTACTGTGGAAAAGGCATTTGGGATAGAGGTGAGACTGAACTCCAAAGAGCTGAGCAACAAAAATCAAAACTGATCCCATAAAGTACAAATGTGTTCAGTTCTTTTTTTAAAATTTATTTATTTATTTATTTTTGGCTGTGCTGGGTCTTCGTTGTTGCGTGCAGGCTTTCTCTAGTTGCGGCGAGCGGGGGCTACTCTTTGTTGCGGTACACTGGCTTCTCATTGCAGTGGCTTCTCTTGTTGCAGAGCACGGCTCTAGGCGTGCGGGCTTCAGTAATTGCAGCACTTGGGCTCAGTAGTTGTGGCACGCGGGCTCTAGAGCGCAGGCTCTGTAGTTGTGGCGCACAGGCTTAGTTGCTCCACGGCATCTTGCTCCACGGCATCAGATTGGCTTCTTTCACTTAGGAATATGCATTTAAGTTTCCTTCATGTCTTTTTAAAATTTTTATTTATTTTTATTTTTGACTGTGTTGGGTCTTCATTACTGTGTGCGGGCTTTCTCTAGTTGCGGCGAGCGGGGGCTACTCTTTGTTGCAGCGTGTGGGCGTCTCATTGCGGTGGCTTCTCTTGTTGCGGAGCACAGGTTCTAGGTGCTCGGACTTCAGTAGTTGTGGTTCGTGGGCTCTAGAGCACAGGCTCAGTAGTTGTGGTGCACGGGCTTAGTTGCTCCGCGGCATGTGGAATCTTCCCAGACCAGGGCTCGAACCCATGTGCCCTGCATGGGCAGGCGGATTCTTAACCACTGCACCACCAGGGAAGTCCACAAATGTGTTCAGTTCTGGTGGAAGTTTATTCGTTCTATACTCTGTGGTTATAATGAGATATTAATTCAGAGTTAACGTCCCATAATTAAAAGTCCACTTTGGTTACATCCATGACAGACTATCAGAAAATACATGAGATCTGGCATTTTAAAGGAAGGACTACTTAGCATTTGCTTAGTTCTCACAAAGGGAATGAATTTTTTTCCTTTAGAAATCCTAAATGTCTGTATGTTCCTATATGTAGATTTGCATGATCTGGGGTCTCCATCTGAAATAGACAGCTTGACTTGATTGATTAGATTAGGTTGGTTCTTATGGGACTTTGCATCTTTTCTTTTTGGCTATTTCAGTATCTGTGACAAATTTGCCAGAGATGAGAAAGGAGAAATAAAATAAAAACAGAGTGAAACCTAAGATTTCCTTTTGTTCCAATGTTTAAAATGCTGGTAAAAGTTTAGCATATGGGCTGTCCATATGCATTTGTATGAATGAGGTTACATCTGTCTAAAGATGGGCATATTGAAGCACCCTAAAGGCGGAACATTGTGTATATGTGTGCATTGGTGATTATAAGAGAAAGAGAGAAACTGATTTCACAGATATTAATTTTTTTTTGGTAGGGATTTGAGAAAAAGTGACTTAAGCTTCTATCAGTTACTTGTTTGTTATTAGTGATAGGTGAACAAGAACTCTGATGGCATGACTCAGAGCACATGAGGACTAAAGAGGCCTGTCTCTAAGGAAGAGATTTTGTTTTTTTGCGGTACATGGGCCTCTCACTGTTGTGGCCTCTCCCATTGCGGAGCACAGGCTCCGGACGCGCAGGCTCAGCGGCCATGGCTCACGGGCCCAGCCGCTCCGCGGCATGTGAGATCTTCCTGGAATGGGGCACGACCTGTGTCCCCTGCATCGGCAGGCGGACTCTCAACCACTGTGCCACCAGGGAAGCCCTAAGGAAGAGATTTCTAACCTGGTTCACAGGACCATTTGAGGGATCTGTGAACTCTCCAAAATTGTAGGCAAAATTTTCCAAGAATGTGAATATGTGCATTTTTCTGAGGAGTAGGTGTATAACTTTTATCAGATCCTCAAAAGAATCCATGACTCATAAAGGCTAAGCCCCACCCACCACTCTTGGGAATACCAGCTTATGATAGTAACCAGATGTTAGGATATCGAGCACTGGGGCACCTAGAGTCACGCAAAGTCAGTGACAGGGAGCCTGGTTGGTTACGTGGCTTTCTTTGGATGGACACATTGATGGTAGTGAATTCGGACAGAAGTGAAGATCTGGGACATCGTGTTACAGGCTGCATCCCCTCCACCTTAGCAGAGATTTATGAGGGCAGGTATGAGAGCTGGATTTCTATTCATTGAACTGAGGTGGGAAGAAGACCAATATGCTGACCAGACAAATACTAGAAAGATTAACTGAAGCAAAGCCTCCACTTGACCTCAGACAACAAAGAGAAGTGGTCAGGGCAGCCCACCAAGTAGTATTTTGAGTCTAGGTCTTATCTTGCTCTCAAGAGACATAATAGCAAATAGAAACAAACCCTGCAAAAATGCAGCTGCTTCCTCCTAGCAGATCAGTCTTTCATGTGTGGACACGGCAAAGAAAGAACTATAGGACCCAATGTTACCTTTACAGTAACACTATTTTTCCACTTTTAATTTCAGCAGCTACCTATAGAAGTTATTACTTAAAGGTACTCTTCATAGCTCTTGGGTTAGGAAGATGAAAAAGATATTCTTATTCAAGCACAACAGAATTCTGAGAAAACAGACAATATAGGTGCATCTTGCTTTGTGCAAGATATGAGTCCCCAGAAAGCTGTGTTAAAAGAGAACGGCTATGGATCAAAGCGTATATCAAATGCAAGAGAAAAATGAAGAAGCTTGAGACTAATTCCCCAGTAAGAAAGAAATTATTCTTTTTCATAATGCTAATAACGACATCCTTTTGTCTATGTTGTAAATATAGACTGCTATAGCTGTGATTTTCTTAAGTCAGGGTATACCCACACCCATAATATGTGTGTATATATGCATAGAGATTCATCACTATATCCTTAGCATTAATGTTCATGTAATTTAAGGATGTGCACTTTCTACTTTGTGAATCTTTCTGTCCTGTAAAGGAAACGAGTTCACTCAACTACACACTATCAAGTAGACAGGTAATCAATCAGTGATCACACATATCAGTTCCAGCTGAGCTCCTGTCTATTGCTAAGATGGTTACAATAACCTCTAACTGTTCCATGTAAGTAGAAATGGCCTCTTAGACATCTACACCAAAGGTTCACACAAGGAAGCTCAACCCGCCGGTGGCAGTAGCATTAGGTTTGTTTTGTTTTGTTTTGTTTTTTCCAAATGTGTCTTTGTCAGCAGTATTTTTAAACATGGGTCTTATCCTGTACTATACTTTATTGCTAAAAGCATCTTTATTCTCAGTTTCAGGGATAAAAGGCGATTTTAAAATGTCATGATGGGAAGTAATGTTTCAAGGTTTTCATGACAGGACATAAAATGAGATTTTAAAATATCCAAAATAGGGCTTGCTCATCAAGATGAGGACTTTAACCTGGGTTTCAGAAAATTTGGGCAAAACTCTTCTCCTACCACTATTGCTAAGTTGATTGAGGAAATACTTTCAGCTTTTACAGAATATTCACAAACTCACGCCCACACGCCTTTATTTATAAGCTGTCATCAGCTGGCTTCCTTCATCTTGCCTCACAGGAGAAGCTTATTGTTATTCGGAATGCCAAATTCCAAACTGCTGTGGGAGTGGTCTTCAAAAGGTTTGACCTATGCCAGCTGGAGAGATGCCTTGCCCTACGCTTACTGGGGTATTTTCCCACAGAAGGGGACTACCCAGGACATTGGTTTCTTCCTAGGTACATGTCAACAGCTACTAATGGCAATCAGATCAGGGTAGATTTACTAGTACAAGAAAGAAAGAAATGTTTCCCCTTTGCATGGAGAAGATGGATAGTCCAGGGATTATGTTTGCTCAGGTTTTGGAATAGGAAACCTCATTATCAAAGTTAAGCTCTTCAAAATCATACGTGTGTGGTTGAGAGGAGGGGGTCCTACAGATTTGGAAAATTAGGCACTCCACGTATGTTTTTCCTAAATTCTTACTATGTGGAATAGGAGAGAAAACAAAACAGAAAGCATGATTCCTTCCTCAAAGATTGGGGAGGCCAAATACTCAGGAAAGGCAGAATCCACGCTTGGTCCTCTGATTCACACGGCCGATAGCTAGGGCTCTCTGAGCTGTTATTTTGTAAGTTTTATCTATGAAGAGCAGTAATGATCATGCTACCTACAACAGAGGACTGTTTAGGGATTACATGTAAAGAATTTAGCAGGTGCCTGGTACATAGCAAGTGCTTAATAGTATAATTTGAAATAGGAAAACTTGAGGTCATGTAAAGACAAATAATAGAAAATAAACATTAGCATCAGAACAGAAATTCTAAAGTTTCAAGAGACACATGAACAGAATATGTGAAATGATTCAGAGAAGAAAATACTATTTGAGCCACATTTGGAGACCAGAGTGGTTTCAGGAAATCTCACTGGGAACTGTTTGGGGTAAATTGATGTATCACTGTTTGGGAGACTTGCTCAGGATCCTCCTTCAGAAATGTGGGCATAAAATGATCCAGTCCTAGCCTAGGGTAGTGGTTGTGAACATGGAAAGGAAAAGAGATGGCAGCACCAACACTGATGAGAAAGAGCAGAAACATTCTTTAAATCAAAGGAATTTCCCCTACAGTTTGGAAGGCAACTAACTGCCGGAAATAATGAACAGAATGAGGCAAACAGAGTATATTTTATAAAGGTTCTTTTTCCAAGGAGCCCAAAGCCCAAAGTTATAAAAGTGCTATACTTCTCGGGCTTCCCTGGTGGCACAGTGGTTGAGAGTCCGCCAGCTGATGCAGGGGACACGGGTTCGTGCCCCGGTCCGGGAACATCCCACATGCCGCGGAGCGGCTGGGCCCGTGAGCCATGGCCGCTGAGCCTGCGCGTCCGGAGCCTGTGCTCCGCAGCGGGAGAGGCCACAACAGTGAGAGGACCGCGTACCGCAAAAAAAAAAAAAAAAGTGCTATACTTTTCAAAGTAGGGCTGGTGATGTAAAAATAGAGTAATAAAGACTCAGAAGACATCTGTTTATATCCTGCTTATTTCCAGCACAAAGCAGGAGAAATACAGGGTAAAGGAATGAGAGGAAGTAATTCCATCACTAAGACAGGCATCATGCTAAGCATGGGGTTTAGCTTTGAGCTTCCTGGCAGTCGATGCAAAAGGGAAAATGAATCAGTCATGTGGTTTTTCCACTCCAGAGAGAAGGAAGCAAACCAGATCTTCAGGAACAGGAAGTATTATCATGTCTTTAAGGTCTGAGAAGATGTAACTATAACTAGCTTGCTCCCAGTTTAGCAAAGGGACAAAAACTTAAACTTCAGAATTCTTTTGAAAAGAATACATCTAGTGGGCTCAGCCATATTAAGCAGTCTCTCATAATTCACTCCTTACTCAAGTTCTCAAAGGGATTCAGGCCCATCAGGTTTGGGTAAAACAAATACACGCACATTGTTAATCCTCAAATACATGCCTTGTCTAATCCTAGATAGAAATGAACAGTCTATTAATTCCTTTCTCCAGCTTCAGTGAGTTATGGTCCTCCTCATTTTTTAATTTTTAAAGGTGGGGGACAATTCCATCAAATAGGAAAGAAAAGCGATCAGGGAGCTTGCTCCTGCTGGGGATAGAGAGGGTGGCCAGAAAGGTTAGTGGCCCAGACTGAAGGGTCCCAGCCACCTTGGTACCCACCAGGGCCTTTCTCCAGCTGCTTCCTTCATGCCAATCGAATCCCTTAGCAATCCAAATTTCCTTGGAGGGGTAGGGCTAGTTCCTCCCGAGGCCTTCAGCTACCCTCCCGAGGAAAGAGAAGGGGAGAGGGAGAAAAGCACAGAGAGAGGGCTTGGGAGAGGGGGGAGAGAAAGGCAGCTGTTGTCTGTACACTTCAGTCCCAAGTTGGGGTGGAGGTGGGGCGGCAGGGCTGCATTTTTGCAGCCCATGTGAGCAGCGCTCTGCTGTGGAAATCTAATTTGACAGAATGGGTAAATAAAATCAACTGTCATCAACTCCCATTTTATTTACGAGGCAAGGTCAATGTTTTTTAAGCATCAAATGAAACAGCTTATTGGAAACAGATTTCAGAACCACTCGATAAAGGTAGTTCTACAAGTTAGTTTGGTTTTAAATGCCCAAATTCAGTGCATTATTTGCAAAAATGTCTTCAGCGAGCCTAAGACGATACATTAGCGAATACATTTGGCTGTCCAGCACCACCTCGCTGGTTCTGGGAACTGGGCTCTCCCCGTGAAGGGACCCCCTCCCGGTCCCCCCGCCCCCGGATTCGGGGCGGGGGTCGCACCTGGGGCCAGAGGAGTGGGGGGCGGGCAGGCGGCGCCTCGCTCCTTTCTCCGCCTGCGTTCCTGCCTTCCTTTTGTTTGGTTGCCTCCTCTTTCCCCTTGGTTGTTGATTATTAGTATTTTCCTAGTTTTCCAAACTAATAAGTGCCACTATCAGGCAGTTGGAAACTCTCGGAGGCTGCAGGCTTTGCAGCTCGGCCTTAATTGATATTGAACGAGCTGCTGGTAGACGGGAACAGGGCCGCTGCTGGATAATTTGCAGTTTAATCAGCGTTTGTAATGAGAGCGGCTGATTAGGGCTGTTGGAAATAAAAGAGAGTTACAAGGAACGTCTGTCAGAGTCCGGTGATAATTCAGGACTAATTGTGGTGATTAGCGCAAACTGGATGACTTTGGGCTTTGCTAATGCAAAGAGAAACGTGCAGGCTCCAGCCAGGGACCCCTCGGAGAACAGTGCACGAGCTGCGCGCAACTTTGCTGAGCCGTTTTCCTGCGAGGCCCCCAGCGGCACGGGGCCGGGGGAGGGGCTGGGCGTCCCCTGCGCTGCCGCGGGGCCTGGAAGCAAAGGGGTGGTGGCCTGGCCACCCCCGCCCTGTCCCGGGGCGCTTTCCGGGGGCCAGCTACGGCCCCGTGGACGCCGCTTGCTGCCCCACCCCATTCTCTCCGCTCCGGGGAGGCACGCAGGGGGAGCACAGCCCGCTCTCCCCCGACCCTCGGCTCCCGCCTCCACCCACCGCGCTCCTCCTCCAGGGGAGCATCCGTCCGAGCTGGCGGGGCTGCCCCTACTCCCCTCCGCTCCCTGGTCGCCTCCTGCTTCTTCTCCGTCTCTCTGGTCCTCTAGGCCCTCACCTGACTCCCCAAAAGGCTCTGCCCCCTCCTCCACCCCCAAACCCTTTGGCCCGGGTGGGTGTCCCGAGCCCTGCGCCAACCAGAGCAGCAGAACCTTCGAGTGCGCTGGGGAGAAGAGAACTACCGCTTATAAATGGCCGGAGTTCTCATTATTGAGGAGTTTCATAACTCTTTAATTCATTTTTAATGACGGCAATAAACATGGTAGTCATTTTGGAACAATAGCTAAAAATCATAGGGCCATTACTGTCCATTAAAACAGTGTTTACAGTTCAATGGAGGTTCATGTGCCCCGTAGTCATTCATATCAGCCAAAGGAGAGATTTATAGGTCGGAAGAATGGTTCTCTTTTTATTCTTTATATAACATAAAGCTTATTGAGCAAATAGTTAGAAAAAAAAGTTCACTTGGCTTTTAATCGTGTGAATGGGGATTAAATAAGGAGATGTTGTCTGGCGCCTGATTTCTATTTGATCAATAAATCATCAAGTGCCTTAAGTGCTTTATTCACTATCAGATTAAATGAAAAATACTTTAACCTGCGTCCCTGGTGTCGGCAAAGAAAGCTAATAATATTTTCTGTTATGTTTCCATTTAGGCATTTAACACTCAGAAAAATCTACTAGGTCTTGCTCTCGGTCTTTCTATTAGAGATACCACATATTTTTCCCACATACCTACAGACACAGGAAATTCTCACCATCCAGGGAGAGCTTACTTGTTGGGGGATGAAAAAATCTAACTAGGCTTGCCTAGTACAGTTTGCCAGAATTTCTGCCCCAACTAATACGGCTGCACGTTAACATCAAGGTGGAGTTACGGGACTCAGGCCCTTGCCGATTGGGTTACAGGATTGAAATAACGTTTTACCTGAGTGTTTGCCCTTTTCTCTTTGAGTCCAGTTCTTAATACAATAATAAATCTAAACGATAGGCCCAAAGGGACAAATCTCTATTATTTCCCAGATTTTCCTGTCCTAGATTAGATATTATCTAATATGATATATTGTACACAGTCCTTCCCTGCCTTTGGAGGAACTGGCCGACCAGAAACGCTCCCTTCCTCCACTGAACACTTAGAACCAGAACTACAAGGACTGTATTTGATAGGATAATAGAATTAAAATATCGTGTTTTGATACCATGTTATTTCACATGTGTCACAAAAGAAAGCATTTTTCTTCGTGTGTACATTTTGGAAAGATTTTTATCCCCTTTAATGCCTGGCTTGGAAAAAGAAAAAAAAAGCAATCGAGTGATATTTGTGAAGTTTAATTGCTAACTTAGCAGCTCGGTCACACCTCCCAACCCATTAGATGATGAAATCTCACCTGGTTAACGGATACAGCACTGTGGCCTCAATGGCGAATGCCTGATTATACAGCCACGCTGCTAATTTACCAACCCCCCCCCCCGACCAGGGAGGCCTGGACGGCCACCACTCACTGTATTCATGCGGTAGCTAAGAGGAGGAACCGTATTCCCTGAGCCGCTTTCCAGCTACCCGCAGAATGAGAAATGTAAAATTAGTGGAGGTGTGTGCATGAAGGGAGCCGACCAATTAGCAAGGCGCGGGAGCCCGCTGGCCCACAGGGGTTCGGGGAGGGCGAGTGGGGAGACCGGGGCGCGAGGGCAAAGGGCTCCCTTCCTCGCAGCCTGAGGTTTGCAGGCCTCGGCGGCGGCGAGGTCAACGCTTGTGCGGCGGCCCCCGCTGCAACGGCGCCCAGTTAAGAACAATGCGTTTCCTACCAGCCCTTTACAACGTGCACCTTTCCGCAACTCGATACCCACCCGGACTCCAGACCCACGATGCGCCCTGGCGCGCACACACACTTTGTCTTTTTTTTTCTTTCCAGTTTGGCCCGACAAAAATCATGTTAAACATCCAAACACAGCAAACTCAGCAACTGGTAGCATCTCTACAAACAGGCCTCAGGTACTAGGACATAGATTTTAGAGGGAGGGGTCTGAAGCCTTTAAGTCCCTCTGCCTAGTGCCCTATCTGCATTCTCTCCTCTCTCCCACCTCCTCAGCTCCTAACTCTCAAACAGCCCCCAGCTTCTCTTCTCGGTGGCTGCAGGGCTTGGCTGCTGAGTGCAGTGCAAGGCGCGCGATCTGCGTCTCCCTCCGCCTGGGGCGGGGAAGCGCATAAACTGGGTATTTACAACAGGAGTGTGCGCACGCACCTCTGCCTGCGAAGGCAGGTGTCTTTGTACAGCTTCTGTTAGATGCAAGTGGAATTAGATGCATTTGCGCAGGTTGCAAAGCCATCTGGCAGCCAGCCGGGTTGTTGGTCTGAGATTGAACGAGGGGGACAAGGAGAAAGGAGCTTTACGGCCACCTTTACTTCCTCTCCTTCCAGCTCCAGGTGGCAAACCCAACACTTTCCCTTCCCATCCTCCCTTAAAACCAACCAAACAGTTCACAAACCCTTATTTATTTGTTTGTCTGTGGTTATTGCCCATGTTATTAATTGCACCCGGGCCTTCCTTGCTCTTTGAGAGAGCAGCGGTATAAATTGGCTCTAATAAATATTAGCCGCTAGATTAGGCGAGGTGAAGCTGGCACTGCGCTCTATTTTCGACCTGTAGCCTCTGCGAAGCCGCCAGTTCTGCGCCAGATTAGCCCCATCCATCCAGTGTCAATGGTTGTCTTGTTGAGAAAATCAGTGAGTAAACAGGGCTGACAGAGAGGGGGCCCAGCTGATTACTCATACAAATAGACTGCAAACTCCTCCAGGAGAAGCTGTTTCCAGAGATGGGTTTCTCGCATTGACAAGGCTGCTTCTCCCAGGATCCTGTGTCCTGCTGTTCCCACTTTGTCCTCCATCAATCACACAATTGTGTCTGGGATGTTTTATAGAGTCACTTAATATCCCTGCCTTCATCTCTATTCACTTAGAGAATCATCTGCCATCAGGGCTAAAGGCTTTCTGCAGGATGAGACTGGCAACACACCCGGGCAACAATAGCTCTGGTGGAAGCAGGACCCCAAGCCCTTTCTGATGCTAATAGAACAGCCCCAGGATGTTCCAGTGCAAGGCGGCCTTTATTGAAATCGGCCATTAGCCCTTTGTCCACTGCATTAAATTATCCCCTGGACTAGTCCATGATAGGGGTGTGGAGGCCACAGTAAATTTTCTTTAAAAATTATTTCTTTTCCCCTAAAGTGGTTTTTGGGTTTGAGAATTGGTTGTGATGAAAGTCACGCATAAATGCTTTCTCTCTTCTTTATAAGAAAGGGGGAAATATTTTCAGGCTCAAGTGCATAGGGTAAATTGGGCCCGTATTCACTTCCTCCTATCTTCTGCAGTACTCTGTTCCAGACTGCCCCCCTCCCTACCCCCACTGCCTCCAGTCAACCAGTACACTCCAGATAGGGGAGGATTAAGTGAAATTTAGTTTTAGTCTAAAGGCACAGCGCCCTTTAAGCAAAGAATTTCCACAAATAAGAGGCCAGCTGGATACATTTTACGAGGGAAATTTAAAGACAGAAGAAAGAATTACAAGGTATCAGTCTTTAAGTGACCCATCTACAAATTAGACTGCTACACAATGAATCAGAAAGTTAATTAATGAGCAAGTTACTAATTACAACCTTTAAGACCAGTGTGTTTATAGCGCCTTAGTTTAAGAAAAGCCCCTGTAGTTAATTGGTCCACACACTGATCTCATAACTGGTAGTGGAGGTTAATATACTACAGATGTATTATTTATTTTGTATAAGTTCTAATTACGTTACTACTGCATTCCATACTCTATAACTGTCAGAATTTTACAGTTAATTGGAAAAGTTGGCATCAGAAAATATAACCAGACTGGAATGAGAAAACTATGACGTATGTCTACAGATTTTGAGCTAGCTCCATTTACTTTTGTCCTGGTCTGGGACTTCAGGAAGGCTAGTTATGTTTTCCGATTGCTCTCTGGGAGTTCAGGATTTCAGAGCCTCCTTCTTATAAACCTTCATAAGGTTTGTGATTTGCTTTGGAGAGTTAGCTTAGGGCTGAAAATTGAGGGCCAAAATTAGGTTCTGGAGTTTGAACTCCTGAGGCTTTCCCCTCACTAAAGTGTAGCAATATGTCCAAAAAGTGAGGTTTGTCTTTTTTTTCCAATCACATGTTTAATACTAAACATGTTTAGTATTTTCCATTAAAACATGGATCGCCACTGAGAATTTCTAGAACATTTGCAAAGGACAAATGCCAAGTTAATTTCATTAAAAAACAAGGACACAGTCAGGTGACCTGAACATTCCCTCTGTTTACTGTATT
>NW_020837948.1:56074025-56084025 GCF_003676395.1 Aethalodelphis obliquidens | reverse complement strand
TTGCTGCATGCGGGCTTTCTCTAATTGCAGCGAGCAGGGGCTACTCTTCGTTGCGGTGCGCGGGCTTCTCATTGCGGTGGCTTCTCTTGTGGAGCATGGGCTCTAGGCACACAGGCTTCAGTAGTTGTGGCACATGGGCTCAGTAGTTGTGGCTCACGGGCTCTAGAGCGCAGGCTCAGTAGTTGTGGCACATGGGCTTATTTGCTCCATGGCATGTGGGATCTTCCCAGACCAGGGCTTGAACCCGTGTCCCCTGCATTGGCAGGCGGATTCTTAACCACTGTAGCAGTAATAGTATTGCTGTGACATTATTATTAAGCTAAGATGTGAAGAAGGATCCTAGGGGCAGGGTTGAAAATGAGCCCAGGTGGCCTTTGAAAAGGGCAGGTCATTCACATCTCCTTGTGGCTTACACACATGATCAGCGATCACCATGAGTGGAGTCATCCTCAAACACAAAGGATAATGGTTCATTCTCTTCCTCATTTAACAACACATCGTGTTAAATTTGGGGATTATAGATACTATTTATTTAACCTGTTCAAGAGGTCATGAAGCACCATTTAAGAGCTGAAATTAAGGCCACCTCTGATCACTGAGGTGAATAAGGAACACAAAAGAATATCCAATTGAAGAAGGAGGATCTGCTTCAAGCTTAGGTCCAAGCCACAGTATTAATGTTTGCACTTTTTTGTGGGTTCATGTTAAAAAAGAAAATTGATCAAAGATTTTTGTGGAAGTATTTTCAATGTTATACATTACTGGTATGTTTTTCTTTATGTGGCTATGTCTACAGAAGTATTTGGTTGTGCTTATTAATATGACAGTATCCCCACTTCAAAAGCTTTTTCAGAATGGTTATGGTATAGAATCTTAGTCATTTTGTGGTCCACATGACCTAAACCTCCATGGTAAAAATGTTTATAAAAATTGGGATTGAAAAAAAAAAAAATGACCACTCAAGTTCTTTCAGCTCTGTTCCCTTCCCCTCCCCCCCTTCTCCACCCAGGAAATACTCATTGTCATAGCTCCACATAGTTCAGGACCGATTTGTAAGGTTTAGGGCTGGAAGTATAATCATTTTCCAAGTATTGGATCTGATTAAATCCATAAAGAAGGGGATTCTGGTGGGTTATGAGACTGTGGGAAATGACGGCCCTCCCATGCCCAGTCCCCACCCCATGATCAAGAGTTTCCTAGGGGCTTCCCTGGTGGCGCCGTGGTTGAGAGTCCGCCTGCCGATGCAGGGGACACGGGTTCGTGCCCCGGTCCGGGAAGATCCCACATGCCGCGGAGCGGCTGGGCCCGTGAGCCATGGCCGCTGGGCCTGCGCGTCGGGAGCCTGTGCTCCGCAAAGGGAGAGACCACGGCAGTGAGAGGCCCGCGTACCGCAAAAAAAAAAAAAAAAGAGTTTCCTGAAGAAAGTCAAGTTCTCTGCAGTTTGTGGGCTTGCTCTCAGGCAGAGGAGGAGAGGCTGAAGGGAACAAAGCTACAGCAATCTCACTCTGGGAACCTGGCTCTTGGTCCCTTACTCTGAGCATGTTGAGTCGAAGCATTCCTTTACCAGCTCCCTTTCACATCTCTCTAATTTGCATTCAAATGTATGCTCAGAATAAGTGTTCATACTATAAAAACTGCTGAGAAGTGGTGAGATAACAAAAACTCCTAACCTGATGTGTCCATAAAATGTTTTTTAGAATTTTTATTTTAAAAGCTTATTCTTATATATTTTCTTTCATTGCATCTATTTCTTCCTCTACTTTCTTACCACCAACCATTCTATCCAGGCCGTCAGCATTTCCAACTTGGATGATTGCAGTAGCCTCCTAACTGTCCCCTTTGGCTCTAGTCTCTTCTCCAACCAGTTCATTGTGCTTGGGACTGACAAGTTAATCTTCCCAATGCCCTGCTCCTGTCAAATCCCTCTCCTACACTAAATATGCCAACAGCTCACCTTTTCCTAAAGGATAAAAGTTCAAACTCTGTAAATCGGTTTTCAAGTCTTTCCACAATCTGGCTCTAGCCTCCATGTCCAAATACCTCCCCCTGCTCACCCACTGAGCCCTGTCCAGTGAGGTCTGTTTCAGAACACCTGTTGTATACTCCAGGCACACTTTCCTCCACCAGGAATACTCTCCTACTTGGTTTGCCTGTTTCTCAGATCCAGCCTAATCCCCACCCCTCTGTGAATTCACTTCTTCAGGCACTATGCAAATTGCTGGGGAGACAAAGATGAATAGACCAGGCCCCATGCCCTGATGGAAAAGACAACCATGTAGTAGGCAAATAACTATAAATCCTATGACACGGATACAAAGTGCAAAACAAAGGACCAGTGCAGTTATTGCTACTCATTCTAAATTCTCCTTCTTTTAAAACCCATCATGTCCATTGGAAGCTCACTCTATACCGCTTTGTACTGTTGGTAAGTGTCTGGAGAATAAAAGGCTGTCTTTCCTTTTGTGTCCCTCTGAACTCCCAATACCATGCCTTGGAACAGAGACATTAATTAATTGATAGGTGGGCATGGTTGTAGTTGTATAATTGTGAAATTCAGTCACATGAGTCAAACCTGGTCCTTCTGAAGAGTGAATGGACCACCATGAAAAATTGCTGTGGCCTCTCTCCATCACACCATGTAGATGATCTGCTCTTCCTACCCTCTGACTCTGTAAGAACCCTTAGAGGTATGGATAGGGCCACAAGTGGGCACCCAGAGTTGTGGATATAACTTTATTCATGACACCTTATCCCAGATGTTATAGATTATATAACAAGGAGCCAAAAAATAAATAAAGGGAATTTAAATAAGTTAAAAAAAAATCCTCTCAGTTGCTGCTTAGTACGGTCACCCTGATTACTGTCACTCCCCCCACATCTTTACCACCACACCACCATCCCCACTGCCACTGCCACAATTGTCAGTAACAGAACTTCTTTATCATGGGTCAATCTGGTGGCATATACCATACACCCATCATTATTGACAATAATAGACACTGACTTCATAAAGACTGTTATGGGACCCCCCTTATAATTCAATGCAAAGTAGCATTATGCTCATGTAAACACAATTGCACAGATAAGTAAGGTACAACTCACCTATCAATAGGCACAGAACTAAAAAGGTAGTAGACCAGATTTAAAATTCAAATTGTTGACACACAAGCCTTTTCATAAAATTAGGAAATATAGTAAGTATTAGAATATCACTTGTTCAAGGTTGGAGTAGTCCCACCACAGGCAGATGTGATAGATTTTCATACCAGTGATATTAAATATGAAGAGTCAAAGGACATTTTTGTGTTTGTAGACACATCAGGAAGACTGCTTGTTAAGAATAGGGAACGGGCCAGGTTGATCACTTTCCATGTTCCTGCCTAGCCAAGATGCGTCTTGGACTAACAGGCATGAAAAATCAAATCTAAATTTCCTAGGGAGACTTCCAACTTCACATGGTGGATCAAACATATGCATTGGTCTCCACTCTTCTTTGAACACCCTTTAAAGCGATGGTAAAGAAAGAAAGAAGGCACCAACCAAAAAAGCCAAGAGCCAGACAGGAGGTGACAGTAGAGGAGAAAAGCAAGCAAAACCTTGGAAGCTAGAATGCAGAAGTACAAGGAGTAACTGACTTTGCAGACCTCCAAGTCTGAGACTTGAGCCTGCAGCGGGCGAAACCAACAAGGAGCAAGGCAGCTCATGCCACAGAAACCTGGAGAGGAGCAGTCATCTGTCCACTAAAGGTGGTAGTATGGGGAGGGGTTGCAAACAGGAGGCGTGGGTGTATCTTTTAAAGATAAACAAATCTCCCCAGACCCCATCTCCCTAGAAGTAGATTAGAGATTCTTCCCTTTGGAGATGTTGAACCAGAAAGGATTTGGGGACACCACCTGTTGGGGTAGGGATGAGGCAAAATGTTAGAAACAGAGGAATGATGTGAAAGTCTACATATTAGATGGCGAGATCTCCAAACCCTCTTCTATTCCTCTATTTGGCTCTCAGATCACTGGGAGCCAGCATTTTTGCTTCTCAGGAGGGAATCTAGAGGATTCTTCTCTCATAAAATTGTCTTCTGACACAAACTTTGGAGATCCCCTAAGAAAAATAGCTGGGTCTCTACCTGATTGTTGTACAGTCAAGCCCACCAATCAAAAAGCCCCACGCTGCACTTATCATCAGTATTTTGTGCTTTATTTATTTATTTATTTTAGCACCTCACTTTTAAATATGATTAGACAGCCAAAGCCCATTAGACATTTGAATAAATCTGCTAATGGAACAAGCAAAGATTGAAACAAACACTGAATAAAAAAAAGGAATTTGGGAAAACAGACCAGAGCATAAGCAACTTAAAGGAAACAAACAAACTATAATTACTGGGAGTATGAAGTCACAAAGCAAGAACAAGGGGACACTAAAGAGAGAACATTCAGAGAGTGAGAAGAATGCTGGGAATTTAAAGGTATAAGAGCAGAAGTAAAAGATAAATTAGAAGGGCTGTAAGACAAAATTGAGGAAATCTCACAGAAGATAGATCTTTAAAAAAGAGATGGAAGACAAGAAAGAAAAGATAACTAGAAAAACCAATTAACAGGAATTCTAGAAGTAGAAAACAGAGAAAATGACAAGAAGAAAATGATTAAATAAATGATACAAGAAAGTTTCCTAGGGCAGAAGGGTATAGGTTTCCAGATTGAAACTGGAGAATAGTGAATTTCAAAAGATTTTAAGCAAAGCACATTATCACTTTAAAGCGTTGGAAGTAGTTGCCTTTGGGGACCAGGACAGAGGAGGGGAAGTGTGGGGCTGGGGACTTTGAGTTGTCATTATAAGCTTTGTAGTACAATTTGACATTTTCTACAGTTACATGTTCCATATTGATAGAAATAAAATTTATATTTAAAAGATATGTAATTAAGTTTGCTAGTGAGAAGGAAACATAGACACAGCACTGGGAAAAGGAAGCAAATATTAGGACTTGCTCAGAAATATATATTACCTGACATTATGGAACCATCAGCAAAGTTTAGATCCCATTTCTAAGATTTTTACTAATGGTTTTCTCACCCCTAACACCTGCACTTTGGCTTGAATAGGAGTGTAAGGTCTGAATGCCCTACTCCCAGAATGATCAATAGATACTAATTTGGATTGTGATTCTTTTTTTTTTTTTATTGTGATTCTTCTTAAGACCCCTTTTGAGTCAGTTCTGCCATCGATGACTGGGTGACCTCAGGCATGTTGCTAATCTCTCTGGACCACAGTCTCTTGTACATAAAATTAGGAGTTGGCTAAGATTAGAAGTCACAAATTGGCAGCCCAGAAAGTAAATCTGGTCCGCAGATGCATTAGGCCCACACAGTGTTTTAAAAACATTAAAAATTTGAGGTATATCTGTCTTTTCTTTAAAAATCAGAAGATCCTGGCAACAATGAACCCACTCTCCTTCCTAGCAACAACCCACTGGGACTGATGGGGCAGATACCGTCCAGGATACCAGAGGCTCCTCCTGTCACCTGCTGAGCTCCACTAGGTATTTGAGTTTGAGACCCCTGGGCTAGATCATTGTTTAAGTCCCTTCCAAGTCTAACATTTCATTCATTCGTTTGATCATTTATTCATTTAATGACTTTTCACTGAACACTTTCTATATGCTACTACATTAGACACTGAGGACACAAAGATGAATAAGAGTCCTTGCTCTCAATGAATTTATAATCTATGGGGAGTGCTAAAAAATATTTGTAAAAAAATATTTACCAAACATCTGCTAACAGAGGTCAGTACCATGTGCAGTAGCATCTCTAGGATGGATCGTTTCAAGGGAAAGATACCAGGTCTTTACAGAAGCTGCTGCTATTTGAACTGGCTCTTGGAATGCATCAGGTGAACAAAGTGAACAGCTGAGGTCTTGTGCTTGAAGCAGTACATGGACTAGCAGACCATTCCTAGTCATATATAATATTCTACCAGAAAACTTCAGGGACACTTTGAACCCCAGAGAAAAAAAGCTGGGGATAAAATATAATGTTAACGTGTGTCAATGCCCTCCAATCAAAGACCACTGGGAACAAATGGGTTTGCGGACGTATGGTACTGAAAGAGAACACGCACCATGGAGAACCATGAGGCATCTCAGGAAAAGGGGTTAGAAAGAACTTGTTGGAGGATTTGGACTTGTATTAAACGATTTGGGGACGGGTTCAAGGAAGTGGGGCTTGGATTTGCATTGGATGCTATCAGGAAGTAGAGTAAAGCTTTGATTGGGTATCTTAAAAAAACATCTTCTCTAGAAGATGAGAAGAGTGAAGCAAGGCTATAGCTATAATTGGCAAAGAAGCTGCTGTGACTCCTATTAGCCAGATAGGGGAATGTCTGGCCATTTTTGTGGTTTGGACAATGTTCTTGTTTTGTTTTCGTTCAGATATCATTACAAGGAGGTCTTGTTTTGTCTAGATCCATCATGGTCACAGAATGGCCTTGTCCAGTGCTGGTACTCTGTGAAATTGTGTATGTTCGACAGGAGAATATCAAGGCCTGGCTGTGAGGGCCAGGCCAGCTCCCCAGGTCAGAGGCAGCTTTTCCTTGGCTCAGGTGTTTGTGTCTTTGAGAGCTTCAGTGGCCACAAAGCCTTCTCTCAATTTCTCTCTAATTCTCCATTTGAATTTACCTTCAGTTCAGGCAGACTTATTTGTCCAACGCTGATGGACTGTGTTTAAGAGCTCTGCATTGCTCCTGTTCTTGGACAATATCCATGGTCAGCCCTGACGCTGTCCTGGACCAGGTCTCCATGACCTGGGATCACGCGGCCGGATCCACTCAGACCTCTTCTGCTTATTTTCGTGGATGGAGACAAACAACTTCTTTCTGCAGAAATATTGGGCTGCCCTCTTGTTACTAGCTCCTTAACTGCATTTTCATCCAAAAAATGTTCACATTTAATAACAATCCATGAATTTAAGGCTCTCAGACATAGAAATGATGAACCAGGTCTCCTGTCACCCATTTCCCCCGAGCCCAGTCCATCTTCTCTATCAGCAGAATCATTGTCTGAAATGTCTATTTTAAGTAGTCTCTGCCAGTTCCCTCCTTTCCTCCTCCCGGAGAGAGAGTGAGCTCCTTATCCTAACACCCAAGGGTCAGCCTACCTCTGCCTGTTCACCATCCTCACACACCCAGCAACATCCCCAGCTGGACATCACACCACCACTCTTCCCTCTGCTTTGCCTGCCTCAGAGTTCATTTTCGCTGAGCAGCAGAGTTAGGAACTCCCTGTTTCTCTTTTATTGCACTTATTTTTCACATATCTAGGACTGCATGTGTCTTGTAGGGCTGTGATTTTGATCTGCCTCCCTTGTGGAAGGTACTATGTCTTGGGATCCCTAGTACCTGGCATATAGTACTTGCTCTAAGAATGCATAAAAGAAAGTTTGTATGTATGCTTGTACACACACACATACATATATACACACACACATATACAGAGAGGGTCCCTTCTACGTCATTCTACTGTGACAGGCCTCAGCCCATGTTAAAACACTTCCAGTGGATGGGAACATCACTCGCTCCTAAGGTGGCCTATTTATTTTGTTTTTGTTTTTGTTTTTGTGGTACACGGGCCTCTCACCGCTGTGGCCCCTCCCGTTGCGGAGCACAGGCTCTGGACGCGCAGGCTCAGCGGCCATGGCTCACGGGCCCAGCCGCTCCGCGGCATGTGGGATCCTCCCGGACCAGGGCACGAACCCGTGTCCCCTGCCTCGGCAGGCGGACTCCCAACCACTGCGCCACCAGGGAAGCCCCTAAGGTGGCCTATTTTAACTTTCAGCAGTTTTGTTAGAAAGGTCTTCCTTACATCAGTTCCAGATTTGTCTCTCTCTCAAATCGAATTCCCTTTCAAGCCCGTGAAGTTAGCACTATGGCCTTCCTGTCTTCTCTTTTCCCGGAAGACACTAGGTTTTCACTGTCTGGTAAACACATTCCTCTGGATACTTTCCACTTTGTCTACACCCTTCTTAAAACACAAAGCCCTAAACTGGGCAGAATTTTCCAGATGTGGTCTGAACAGTTCAGAGTGCAAGAGAACAATCAGCTCCCTCATTCTAGCCTAATATCCCATTTGATTATCTGGCCCCGTTGTCCATGAGTTTACAGTCAGTTCAAACCCTTTGTCTTTCGGGATTTGTAACTGTTTTGTAAGCACTGTGGCTAATTCATGCCTCTCTCATCTTCACTTGCACAGTTGATTTTTGGGACCCATGGGTAGAAACTTGCATTCACCCCAGTTACATTTCATCTTGCTATATTTAGCCCATTATTGTATTCTTGGCAAGGACTTGTCGCATCCCAGATCTCATCCTGATGGGCGTCGCCCGCAATTTTGTTGACCCTGCTCTTTCTACACCATCTTCCAAGTTGATATAAATGCCAAACAGGACTGGTTACAGTCAGAGCCCTCCTTGTCCTTCTTCCTTATTTTTCCTTCTCTTTCTCTCTTACGCTCTGTCCTCCCTGTCTTGTTCCAAAAAGATGCAAAGCAGCTCCCTAGGAGTTAGTACTACAAACTCCTTCCAAGATGACATGAATCCAAACGAGCACCTTTTCAGGGTAGTCATTAAACTGGTTATGGACCCATCTCATGGTCTTGGCATCACACCCAATGTCTTCTCTCACGTCCACAGGATACAATAAGGGGCACTCCCTCCCTAACTCCAGACTTATTTAGGCCTATCATAGTTCTGTTCAGAGACAGACATGCTTTGTTTGCTGCAACTTGTCCTGAAGACCTAGAGGCCAGTTTTTTCTTCTAGGAGCTCATGGTTCATCCCTTTGGTGCTCTGTAGGAGATTCTCCTTTGGGACAGACAAGGTCTTCTCTTTTTGGACAACCCCAATTTACACATTTCCTGTCTTCCAAAACATGAAAAAGAAAATACTGGTATCTGTTAAATAACTATATGTAGTAGCTCTAGAATGGCATTTTCTCGAAGTTTTTGTTTTGTTTCTAAAAAGGAAGTTGAATTTCAGCTGGAAACTCCATAAATTTAAGGCACCTCATGGGGAGCACACCAAATGCAGACTTAAGACGTTGAATATAGTTCAGTGAAGATCTTAGGCTCTCTAAACCTGCCTTAAGTTGCTTTCGGGCTTCTCTACTTCCCTTCATTCTTACCTGCTACAGCTAAGAGCTTTGAGGAACACCTTGGTGACAGGGATAGTCTAGTTCAGGGCGTAGAGCCAAGGCCTGAGACCTATAAACGATACTAATCAATGATCTTGTCAGCCTTTCTGTCAGTGGAATTTATTTTAGGATATTTAAAATAAGAGCCCAGGGGCTTCCCTGGTGGCGCAGTGGTTGAGAGTCCGCCTGCTGATGCAGGGGTCACGGGTTCGTGCTCCGGTCCGGGAAGATCCCACATGCCGCGGAGTGGCTGGGCCCGTGAGCCATGGCCGCTGAGCCTGCGCGTCCGGAGCCTGTGCTCCGCAACGGGAGAGGCCACAACAGTGAGAGGTCTGCGTACCGCAAAAAATAAATAAATGAAATAAGAGCCCAAAGATCCTAATCTAACCAAAACCTAGACCAATATATAGAATAAATGGAAAGGAATTAGCTAAGAGAGTTTGACCCTCCTCCCCTGCTTTCCAAAGCCCTCCTGGGTTGCTGGTCAACATTATTCTCTCTTCCAGAAAAAAAAAAAAGCCAATAAATTCCGAGCTTAAGAGTAGAGGTAATGACTAGGCTGAAACTGGAAAGCCTCATAGAATTTTGGGTTCAGCAAAAAAGGTCTGCATGACTTCTTTCAAAGTCAGTTCAGTTATTACTTCCCGTAAGAGACCTTTCTGGGACTCTCCCCAGGCCCCCTGGCAGCCTGGGCACATTTCTGTCACTGTCCTTATTATAGCATCTTGAAATGACCTTTTTCCATGTTGTCTGCCCACACTATACCCTGATTTCTTCAAGGCAGAGACTGTCTTATTCATCCTGGTGTCCCTAGTGCCTA
>NW_020837948.1:55964025-56069025 GCF_003676395.1 Aethalodelphis obliquidens | reverse complement strand
AAACGTTAGAGAGCACGGCAACCTCACGAAGAATGTGTTAAAAATGCAGATACCTCTTAATGGGTGAGGGGTTTTACTTTGGAGTGACGGGAATGTCTTGGAACTAGATAGGGTGGTGGTTGCACCACACGATGAATGTACTGAATGCCACTTTCACTTAAAAGTGGCTAATTTTATGTTATGTGAATCTGAATAAATTATTTTTCAAATGCAGAGTCCTTGGCTCCTCCCTCATAGATTCTGATTCAGGAAGTTTTGTGTGGAGCCCCAAAATCTTCATCTTAAAAAAATTCTGGGGCTTCCCTGGTGGCGCAGTGGTTAAGAATCCGCCTGCCGATGCAGGGGACACGGGATGGAGCCCTGGTCCAGGAAGATCCCACATGCCACGGAGCAACTAAGCCCGTGCACCACAACTACTGAGCCAACGAGTCACAACTACTGAGCCCACAAGCCACAACTACTGAAGCCCGCGCACCTAGGGCCCATGCTCCACAACAAGAGAAGCCACCATAATGAGAAGTCCGTGCACCACAATGAAGAGTAGCCCCCGCTTGCCACAACTAGAGAAAGCCCGTGTGCAGCAATGAAGACCCAAAGCAGCCAAAAATAACTAAATAAAATAAATACATTTTTTAAAAAAATTCTGCCCCACTCTAGAATTGCCCCAAGCAATTCTGATGCAGGTGGTCCAATGACCAGGCTTTAGAAACCTGAAGAGAACACCTCTGGGAAGTAAGGAATTTTATACTTTTGTCAGATAGAGGAAGACTGCTAGAGTTGGGCATCAATTAACTCTATAAGTTGTGTGAAGAGAACACTTAGAATTGAGTCGGGGAAAAACCGATGTTCAGTGCTCAAACATCAATAGCTTTCAACATATTTTACAGTCTTTCTTAAACAGCTTCTTGTGAAAGTAGACAGAGGAGCAAGCCCAGGGCCTACTTTCGGTCATGCCAAGCACAGACGCTGCTTTGGAAAACAGCATTTCCCAACAGGCAGATTCAGGCCTGATTCATTTCTGAAAATAAAATTCATGCTAACACTAGAAAGGGCCCTCTTGCTTTTGTCTAGTTGCACAGTTCTACAGGGTTGTGAGCCCTTGGCCAAGATTAGGCAAACGCCACTTATTTAGAAAACAGCCATCTCTGGTCACCACCTCACACGGGCTGGAGGCAGTGTGATCTAATTGTCTGCATCCTGGACCAATCTGAGCTCGGATATCCACTACCTAGGGGTGTGCTCCTCATGGAGCTATCTACCTTCTCACTGCTGATCTGCCTTGCAGAAATGCAGGGAGCCCAAACAGTAAATCCGCTAAGAAGTATCATTTTAACAGAAAGCAGCACCATCAGGGGCTGGCCTGGTAGGTAACTTAAAGCCTCTCACAGTCCTGGGGCACTGGGGCCTTCTCCCAGTCCAGCAAGGATGGGCGTTGGCTCTCTCCACATTAGCTGTTCATGTGTGAAGCAGCAACTAGTTATGTCCTACATCCTGTGGGAGTCTAGGACAGCAGTAGAGTTGGTTTCCTTTTTCTTTCTTTCTTTCTTTTTTAAATAGAGTCCTTCCCTCAAAAAATTAAAGATAGAATTACCATATGATCCAGCAACTCCACCTCTGGGCATATATACAAAAGAACTGAAAGCTGAGTCTCAAAGAGATATTTGCACGCTCCTGTCCATAGCAGTGTTATTCAGAATAGCCAAGAAGTTCTACACAGATGTCCACCAGCTAATGAAGGGAAAACCAGAATGTGGTGTGTACATACAATGGAATATCAGCCTTAAAAGGAAGGAAGTACTGACACATGCTACAACATGGTTGACCCTTGAGGACGTTACACTAACTGAAATGAGCCAGTCACAAAAAGGCAAATACTATATGATTCCACTTACATGAGGTACCCAGAGTAGTCAAATTCCTCCTGGGAGGAGGAAGCAATGGAGAATTGTTATTCAATGAATATGGAGTTCCAGTTTTGCAAGATAAAAAATTCTGGGGTTGGGGGGGGCTTCCCTGGTGGCACAGTGGTTAAGAATCTGCCTGCCAATGCAGGGGACACGGGCTCGAGCTCTGGTCCAGAAAGATACCACATGCTGCAGAGCAACCAAGCCCGTGCACCACAACTACTGAGCCTGCGCTCTACAGCCGGTAAGCCACAACTACTGAGGCCGCGTGCCACAACTACTGAAGCCCGCGTACACTAGAGCCCATGCTCCGCAGCAAGAGAAGCCGCCGCAACGAAGAGTACCCCCCGCTCGCTGCAACTAGAGAAAGCCTGCACTCAGCAACGAAAACCCAATGCAGCCAAAAATAAATAAATAAATTTATTAAAAAAAAAAAAGTTCTGGGGATTGGTTGCACAACAATGTGAATGTACCTAACACTACTGAAATGAACATTTAAAAATGGTTAGATGGTAAATTTGTGTTATGTGTATTTCACCACAATAAAAATAAAAAAATTCTCCCTTCCTTCCCTCCTTCCTCCTTCCCCTTCCTTCCTTCTATCTTTTCTTTTTGCTTTCTTTCTTTTTTTTTTTTTTTTTTTTGCGGTGGGCGGGCCTCTCACTTTTTTGGCCTCTCCCGTTGCGGAGCACAGGCTCCGGACACGCAGGCTCAGCGGCCATGGCTCACGGGCCCAACCGCTCCGCGGCATGTGGGATCTTCCTGGACCGGGGCATGAACCCGTGTCCCCTGCATTGGCAGGTGGACTCTCAACCACTGTGCCACCAGGGAAGCCCTTTTTTTTTTTCTTTCTTACCAAGTAAAATATGAATACAATCTCATGGGCAAAGGGTTCCAGAAATATGGAAGTGATAATCCATCTTTATTCCCCTCCCTAGGCACAACTAGTCTGCCATTTGATGTACATTTTCCCAGCCCTTTATCGGCACATTTTTATACACACTCATTTATGTACGCATACACACACGTATAGGCATACATTTATATATATATATATATATATATATTCACACTTTAAATGGAACTCGATTTTTCCCATTGCTCTAGTCCTGGCTTTTTTTGCTTGAAGAACACTTTTACAGTTGGTTCTACTCTACAGGATTTCTTCAGGACACAAGAGGTCTCCTTAGCCTGCCTCTGCTGATGCCACCAAGCCTGCACACTCCAGAGCTGAGTGCACCAGTAGTTTCTGAAGGTGCCTACTGGCTCCACGTAGCAGAGGCAACACAGGGGCTGCCACCACCAGACCTCTCCTGGCTGAGCTGAAACTTCGGAGCCCATGCACCCACCAGCATGGCACCATCACTGCCAGAGCCAGGTAGCTGGCAGCAGAAGGGTTTTCTGTGGCAAGCTACTCATTTCCATCAGTGCAGTGGGCTCTAGCACAAAACCTTGTCAACTACTGCATGGGGTGGTGGAGACTTAGGGAAACAGTAATCAGAGAAAGGAGCAACTAACTGGAGGCAAAGGGCTTTACCACCTTTATAAAATATGAACAACTGTATTGATCTGAGAAAAAACTCTCACCCTTTTAGCCTTTTCCAAATTGAGATGATAGCACTGTTATGCATTAAAAGATGTTATCAATCGCAAAGAGCAAGTATGGTCTTATACCAACTAATATCTGCTAAAATGTACCTGACTGCATTGGAAATGTTGCAGCAGATTGGTATAGCTGGGAATAATGAACCACTGCACCCCACTGAAATGTAATTACACAGCCCTCTTGTTCTTAAACCTATAAGGTGAAAGAAAGATGAATAGTGAAAGTAAAAACCGCTGACCCTTCAAACTTTAATTTACGTTATGCATTCACTCGCCCTTCTGATAGGTTTTAGAAAGGTCATAATTTAGGGTATTTTGCAGTTGATAAATGATCTGTATGTTTGTGTTCACACGCACCGATTGATTTGTTATAGCCAAAACATTGTTTCTGTAACAACCCAAGAGCCCTTAACTAGACAAACAGCGAACTGGAATCCGAGGGGAGGCAGAGAGAAACCTGGGCCTGCCTGGAAGGGGCTGGCCTTTGCCCAGAGACTCGGGGATGATGGAGTGGGTAGGCGCCAGTGAGGATACAAGGGCGAAGTTGTGGGAGGAGGAGGTGGTGGCCAGAGCAGACAGAGCCTTGGTTCTCAGCAGGCCCTGGTCGTGGTCTCTTCAAACCCTCTCTGCCTGGCGTGGGTGGCTTCCACCGCAGCCCGAGCAAGTCTTGTCAAGACTTTCAAGTTGAGCTCCCTTTGGTGCAAAGTAAGCCAGCAGGGTTGTGAGAGCAATTTTCCCGCCTTTCCAGCCTTGGAAGAGGCTCCTGTTTCCGGGCCCAGTTGATGCATTATGCATCAGGGCTGCCTGCAACTGACAGCCCCTCAGCCAACGTCGACTTGAAAAGCAATGGTGCTAATCAAAGCCGACACATTTGAATGTCCAGACACACACACAGAGAAATTTACTAATCAAAAAGTGTATTTCCTAGGGCTGTCTCCAGAGAAATCCACGGGAAGAAATTGGAATAATTTATTAGCTTACAAGTTTTCGTTGACAGTTAGCCCAAAGCTATTTATCTCTGTAATAGAGAACGTCTCCAATGTGGCAAAATTGACCAAATCAAACAGCTTTGATCAGAAAATGAATCTGGCAAGCCTGCCTGTCGGAGGGTCCCAGGAGAAAGGGGGGAAACAAACAAAAAGATTTAACAAGTGGTCAATAGGAGAAAGAGAAAGGGATCTGGGAGAAGAAAAGAGCGAGGGAGAAAGAGGCAGAGAGAGAATTTTGCAAAGCCACAGCCCCGGCTCTGGAATGAATTGTTGAAGAAATAAATGATGTTTCACATCATAACATTTAACATGGTGCTTGTGCATTATCTGAGCCCTGCAGCCCAAACTGAGGTGTGTTCTTTATGGTAACAAGATGATGACAAACTACAGAGGGAAGAGGTCTGCTGCTGGTCATGGCAGTGGGGAAATAAGCACAGGAAAACCCAGGGGCTCTCCTGGCCCCAGGATGAGCATTAGCCCATTTCTTCTAGAAGGGAACAGTGATGCTGACTTCACCCAGTGTGCCTCAGGAAGCACAAAGTGCTTGCCCATCAAGTACCAAGCTGGCCGAAAGATACTGTAACCATGTGTGAGTCCAGAGGTAGGGCCCACCCGAGGCCCCTCTCTTCTTCCTCCTCTCATGGGCAGTGCCAGGGAGATCATAGTGGGAGAGACCCATGTGGTGGGAGAGTGCATCGCTGCTTTCTATCTTAATCTCTTCTTCCAAAAGGCATACACAGCGCAATAAAGGGAGAGCACCAAATACAGCTTTCAAGCCCCGTGGTACATGGATAAACAAGATAGCAACTATGAACTAGGGGAAAACCCTCGAAGCATCATAGCCTTACTTTACATATTAAAGTGGGTCTCTCTATCATAAAGGGTGACCAACTACCACCCTTCAATCCCAGATTTGCCCAGATATCTTCTGTTATGTGCAACACTCCACTGCTAACACCCAAATGCATTCACTGGCAAGGGGGTTGCTGTACTCAACAGGCACGCGATTTGGAGGACGCTCCAGCAGCCAATATATTTGTCCCCAAAATGAGTGCTGAAAAACCATAATCAACATCACCACTCACTTTATTCTACAGAAAAGATTTGTGTAAGCTCTTTGTGTTGATATGCATTGAAAATCATGGTGAAAGGTTGGCAATAGTATTTGTCAATAAAGAAAAATGCTAAACTATGGAGAAATGCTTTCATACCAGGACCTCTGGGTTAGAATTGTTCCATGAGGACATTGTATGATGAAGGCTTGAGAGCGTCAGGCAGACATGAAAGGGAGCACCAGCTCTGAAGTCTAAGAACCCAGCTGGGACACTGTCTGTGACCTCCATTCCAGCACACACTTTCCTTCTGTGTGTAAATCATACGCTTTGCCCTGGATTATTACTACCTGCATAGCAGGGTCTGTCGTGGGAATCAAAAGAGACAATTACCAGAAAGCACTTTGTAAAAGAATTCAAATCTTACACAGATTGCTGCTGTTTTGTCGTGGGGGAAGGAGGGGACGATCAGTCATTTGCTTGATCAACCAAGTCCAACTTAATTGAGGAAGATCCATGTCGGAAAACCAAGACACATGCTCTGAGAGTTGGCCTTCCAGACATGATCCTGGGTGTTTTCCTTGGTAACAGGGCATCATATCTTTTTTCTCTTCTTTCAGAGAATTGAGTTAGAACCTCATAAGGAGGCACTGGCCAAATACCCAATGCTTCTAGGGACTGTCTCCTTTGGGCTACACACCCTTGCTCAGACATTTGGGGGAAAGATAGAGTTGGCTTTAAATCCTTTCAGGCTCCCAATTCAGGTTTAAGTCCCCATGTCTGATCCATATGTCTGTGTATTCTTGGAGCTATAACCCCTGGCTAATTGAGTGCTAAAGGTGGATCAGCAATTTTGCTTGATCAACCAAGTCCAACTTAATCTGCTCCGTAAAAGGACTTAGTGGACAGTATCTGAAAGTGAAACCATTCAAGCCAGACAATCAACTTGGTTTTGTTGATATTTTAGAGGGGGGCAGGGGAAATAACATTTCGGCCGGTCCTAGGTTTGTTTCTATGATGGCAAATAAGGCAGTTTAGCTTTATTTGATTAAAATCTGCAGCCTGTATTGTGCAGGATAATGGGTTAGCTTGGGTGTTTGGATCAGGTCCTCCTGTGAATGCATCAAGACTGTCCTTTGTTGGGGCTTCCCTGGTGGCGCAGTGGTTAAGAATCTGCCTGCCAACACAGGGGACACGGGTTCAAGCCCTGGTCTGGGAAGATCCCACATGCCGCAGAGCAACTAAGCCCGTGTGCCACAACTGCTGAGCCTGTGTTCTAGAGCCCACGAGTCACAACTACTGAGCCCACGTGCTGCAACTACTGAAGCCCACGTGCCTAGAGCCCGTGCTCCACAACAAGAGAAGCCACCGCAATGAGAAGCCCGCGCACTGCAAGGAAGAGTAGCCCCTGCTCGCTGCAACAAGAGAAAGCCCGTACACAGCAACAAAGACCCAATGCAGCCAAAATAAATAAAAATAAATTTATGAAAAAGGAAACATTGTCCCTTGTTTACAAGAATTGCATTTTAATACCAATCCTGATGTTATGACAGCCACACTGCACAGATTTGCCAGCAGTTTCCCTTGGAGTTGCTCTCAGAAGCCATCACGCCCTCTGATCCATGTTTTATGCTCTGCCTGGAAGCAGGACCAGCACACTACCTTCTGCTATATCCACAAGCCCCTTTGCCCTAGTCTTTCAGTACTCACACATCTTGCCTGGTTGGGACCTCTGCATTGCTGGTGTGTGCCCTTCTCTCTGACAACACAGAGCAGCAAAGAGGTTCTGTTCAATGGTGTTGCTGTGTAGTGTGATGGGAATGTGACAGGAAGCTGCTCCCAAGAATCAGCTCCAAAGTGGGTTAAAAAGGCTCAAGCTTTTTTATAGTCAGATTTCTGCCTCCTCTACCTTGAAATGTTTTAACACGTGTAAAAGCCGCTGGCTCTTCCAATTAGGAGATCACTGAAATGTTTCCTGGTATGAATTAAAAATTTTCTCTCTTGGGTAACTGATAAAGTGTCTAATATTGGAGGCCCAGATGAAGGCTCCAAGAATTTATCAGAAAAAGACTTCTGTCTTCTCAAGGTGTTCTTGAAATCCTGACCATGTAGTTCTGTCAAATCTTAACCTAAGAGGGAAACAAAGAGCCTTAGGAACCAAACGCTCAAATCGACAATGCAGGAACTTCCATCTTGAATCCAGAGGTTCTGGAAATGCTGTTTTTCTTGAAACCTTCCCTAATGCTACCTGATATTTAGCAAACAGACTTAGAGGAAAGACAGAGGTTGAGAAGGTGAGGAAGGTTTAAGTGGAAGTGAGCCAGACAACAATTTGGGGAGCTGTTGTCCTTAAAAAACACTGTGATTTTTTTCACAAACAATTTTCCCCATAAATCCCTCTAACTATAGAATTAGGTTATAATTGGAATTTGTGAAAATTTCCTCTGCTTAAAATTGAAATGGAACCTATAAATGCCACTCTCAGGGTCCTGATCTCCCACAAACCTTGCCTTTTCTTTTTTTTTTTTTGTAGAGCATAATGAATTTTATATATATTCATTCCATCAAGACTTCAACTAGATTCCAGGTGTTCAAATTTCTTTTGACCTTAAAAATTCTACTTCAAAGCCATTAAATTAACTGAAATGTTTAAATGGCCCCAATTAGCTTTAATTATATAACTATATAGTCAGTAAGAAATGAACCTATATAGATAAGAACCTAATGGAAAGAAAGAAAATACCCATTCTAAAGTTTGGCATGAATTAGTACTCAGACATCACAGGAAAACTTAATTCTCCCTTTTAAATGAGGTTAATACGTTCCTAAACACATCCTAAACACGATGGGAATATTTCCTGTAAATACTGACTATATTTCAGGGGGTCACCATAAACAAAGAGCTGGCCACAGACCCCTCTCTGAATCAGGGAATTCTTTCTAGAGAATTCAGTTTTATAGTTCAATTCATTAATAACCATGTTCTGAACAGAAGAAGTCTAACCCCAACCTTGCTCCTGAGACTTCAAATGAAGCACACTTTAAAAGCCCGGTTCACAAAGAGAATCTTCCAGACACTTCTGTTCTAACCAGAACAAAAATTTTTTAATGTACTAGTTCTGCTCAATCATTGCCCCCCTCCATCCTCAATTTCATCATCTTATTTTTATTATAACAGTTGTGTGTGTGCAGAGGGAAAGGAGAACATGGAGAAAGGCTGCTCTAAAACCTCTGTGCATCTATTAAGAGGTCCCGGGTTTTAAAGAACCCTAAATGTACAGGCTCTCAGGCCCCATGAGATTCTGTACAACATAGGTCCTTTAAAGAAGTCAGAAGGGTTGAGAAAAGGCTGGACAGGAGTTTTAGGGGTTTTCTTTGTGTTTTGTTTCTTTTTGTCAGTGGAGAGGACTCTACATGTGGAATCAACCAACAAACATTTTTTTTCCAAGAAACATTTTCAAGCTGTCCTATGATCTACCTCAGACAACTGATGCTCACATTAATCCTACCAGGCTGAAAATGCCATCCCTACTTTCCAGATAAAGGAGCTGGAGCTCAGGAGGATCCAGTGTTGGACCTGGATTATACCGCCAGACCTGAGAGAGTTGTGATGGGAACCTGGATCTCTCTGACGCCAAGTCCACTCTGCCACTACCCTTAGGGAACAGAAAGGAGGTCCTGGTTTATCCTTAAATGAGAGATGCACTCTTTGCTATGGTCACAAACACTATCCTGCACCTTGGTCCATCTTGCCTGGTGTGTACCTGTGATGGTAAGGATGGGTTAGATATGCTATGAAACAGTCTTGTTCATACTACACATCTGAAGCAGATTGGCTGGGAGGCTCTGCATCCCATAGTCACCCAGGGATGTAGGCTGACAGAGGATCTACCATCTTATTAAGCCAAAGTCTCAATGCAAACTTTCAGGAGTCACTACAGCAAGGGAAGAGAGCATGGACAATTACAGCTCGGCTTTTAAATGCTATTACCCTATGTAAGGCGAGACTCCATTAAACTCTTAGAGGAAAACGTAGGCAGAACACTCTATGACATATATCACAGCAAGATGCTTTTTGACCCACTTCCTAGAGAAATGGAAATAAAAACAAAAATAAACAAATGGGACCTAATGAAACTTAAAAGCTTTTGCACAGCAAAGGAAACCATAAACAAGACAAAAAGACAACCCTCAGAATGGGAGAAAATATTTGCAAATGAAGCAACAGACAAAGGGTTAATCTCCAAAATTTACAAGCAGCTCATGCAGCTCAATATTAAAAAAACAAACAACCCAATCCAAAAATGGGCAGAAGACCTAAACAGACATTTCTCCAAAGAAGATATATAGATTGCCAAGAGACACATGAAAGAATGCTCAACATCATTAATCATTAGAGAAATGCAAATCAAAACTACAATGAGATATCATCTCACACCGTCAGAATGGTCATCATCAAAAAAATCTACAAACAATAAATGCTGGAGAGGGTGTGGAGAAAAGGGAGCCCTCTTGCACTGTTGATGGGAATGTAAGTTGATACAACCACTATGGAGAACAGTATGGACGTTCCTTAAAAAACTAAAAAATAGAACTACCATACGACCCAGCAATCCCACTACTGGGCATATACCCTGAGAAAACCATAATTCAAAAAGAGTCATGTACCAAAATGTTCATTGTAGCTCTATTTACAATAGCCAGGACACGGAAGCAACCTAAGTGTGCATCAATAGATGAATGGATAAAGAAGATGTGGCACATATATGCAATGGAATATTACTCAGCCATAAAAAGGAATGAAACTGAGCTGTTTGTAGTGAGGTGGATGGACCTAGAGACTGTCATACAGAGTGAAGTAAGTCAGAAAGAGAAAAACAAATACCGTATGCTAACACATATATATGGAATCTAAAAAATAAATAAAAGGTCATGAAGAACCTAGGGGCAAGATGGGAATAAAGATGCAGACCTACTAGAGAACGGACTTGAGGATACGGGGAGGGGGAAGGGTAAGCTGGGACGAAGTGAGAGAGTGGCATGGACATATATACACTACCAAGCGTAAAATAGATAGCTAGTGGGAAGCAGCCACATAGCACAGGGAGATCAGCTTGGTGCTTTGTGACCACCTAGAGGGGTGGGATAGGGAGGGTGTGAGGGAGGGAGATGCAAGAGGGAAGAGATATGGGGACATATGTATATGTATAACTGATTCACTTTGTTGTAAAGCAGAAACTAACACCACTGTAAAGCAATTATACTCCAATAAAGATGTTAAAAAAAAAAAAAAGGATGCATGTCCTATCAGGCACAGGGAGCTGGGTTTGAGTCAGTAACCAAGGGAAAGAATAAATGGACCTTAGGGGGTAAAGGGCTTCTGTCTTATATTAGTGTAAAAATTACACTAATCTAGTATTTAGATAACAATATATTATAAATATATTACTATGTACTTATATTTTGTAATATAAGTATATTATAAAATAATTAAAAACAATAATTTATAACAGGAAAAATCTATGTTAATATAAATATAATACATGACTTTATAGAAAATATAAATAATACATACATGTGTAAAAACCATAAATATCACCAATTACCCTATCACCAAAAATTAATTGATGTTAACATTTTGGGAGACTGTCTTCAGATCTTCTTCTACGCATATAAACAAATAAATAAGCAAACAAATGACTAGATATATTGACCATCCATTCACACTTACTGTATAATCCCAATGGAAAGAGAACATGCTTCTTTTCCAATAGTTCTAGCAACAGTCCCAGGGCCAGCTCTCATTGGCCCAGCTTGGATCATGTACCTATCCCTAAATCTAGAACACACAAGAGCCAATTTAACCTATAAGATATAGGTTAAAACTAAATATATACTTTTTTGAGTCATTATACTTAATGAAATAAATGAAACCATGCATGTGTAAGTTTTTTGCAAATGTAAGTAATTATTAAAATCATTAATTATATATGTTATTAATATCGTCACTGCCCTTTCTCCATTGTCCTTTTTCCTCTCCTCTTCTTGCTTTATCTGTTTTTCTGCTTTTTCCTCTTCCCACCAAATCTCCATCATGTCTGGGTTAACTCGGCTGTGGTGGACTAGTAAGGAGACCAAGTGCTATTTATAGCAGTGTTTCCTCAGGGGTGTGTGGTGTGTGGTGATATGGGAACACACCATTAAGGGATACTTCTATCTCCCATTACAGCCAAAGTGGCTTCTGAGAACTTTGTCCATGGTGAGGAAGAATGTAGAGAACACGCTCCTCTCTCCCAGCAGAGACAAGCCCTACCTTTTACACCACCTGGTCAACCATTTAGGCATAGATTTGGTAGAATAAGAGTTTGTTACTCAGGGAATATCTGGGATGATGCATTCCTGTCAGTAGACCTACAGAAGGACATTCCAGCTGGAGAGAGACCAGAAAAAAACAATCAACCCAAATCCTGGAGAGGACATCAAAGTGAGAACTGGCATTTTAGTTTGGCAAACTGGAGGTTGGCAACAGGTCAGGGACTGTAAGGACAGAGTGTCATAAAGTCCTTTGTGGAATCTTGGATATGTGAAATAAGTAGTTTGGGAATAATTAAATTCCTACTTTAAAAAGTGGGTGGTTGACAACACATGTACATTGGAATTGAATAATTAAGTAAATGAAGGCAGATGGTGGGAGCCAGGTGTCTTATTGTTGGAGTAGATGTTTACAGACAAATAAGAGAAGGCTAGAATGATCCATGTGGTAATGAATTAGAATTGAAGACATAAGTGGGAAATCATGCTTAACTTAATATCGATACAGATGGTTACATATGGAAATATTTATAGATATACATACATACATGAGTTAGTATACACATCTATTTCCTTGCTATGTCAGCTGAGAGGATGTAGAAGCAATGACATCCCAGTAGCAATGAGCACACCTAGCACCCAGATCTTTGTTTCTAATACCATTCTCCAATAAAAGGACTAGGTCACCTTGGAGAAATGGTTGATTCTAGAACTGGGGAAGGAAATATACAGGATGGTCCAGGAGCACCTTATAATGCCAGAAAGTAAGGAAGTACTCAAAACTCCACAATGATGGGGGGAAGTGGTGAGGTAGAGAACACAAAGGAACACAGGAGCCAACTGAAAGAACTCCTAATGGTTAAAGCTGTAACAATTTGAACAAGAAAATAAGATACTATCGTATTATAACCCAAAGTATAAAATGAATATTCATGAGTACATACCAATATGAATAAATAATTGAATAATTAGATAAATGAGGGATAATAGATGAATCTCCCATATAGAAGAATTCCAAATAACATGTGTAGATACTCTGTGTCTTCAAGGAGGTGGAGCATAACTCCTCAATCCTTAAGATGTAGATTGCCCATAATGACTTCCTTCCAAAGAGAACAGTATGGAAAGGAGTGGGGGGAGTAACTTTACAGTGCAGAAGCCTGTCAAATACTACCTTAGCCAGGTCATCAGGTCACCATCAACAGTAACAAGTCATGTCGTTATACATACTCTTGATATGATGTGATGAGAACAGTGCTTCACCTCTGTGGTCTTCCTCCCCCCAGAATCCATACTCCAAGTCAGATCATGAGAAAAACATCAGACAAATCCCAGTTGAAGGTCAGTCTACAAAATAGCTGACCAGTGCTCCCCTGCACTATTAAAGTCACCAGAAACAGGAAAATTCTGAGAAACTGTCACAGTCAAGAGGAGCCTAAAGAAGCATGACAACTAGATAACATAGTACCCTGGCTGTGATCCTGCAACGGAAAAAGGAAATGAAAAACTGAGGAAAACTGACTAAAGATTGGTCTTAGCTAAAAAAAAACTAACTAAATAAATAAACAAACAAATAAATAAATAAATGCTCTTACCCTGAAGTGACAGAAATCCATTCACATTTCGTTGGCCAAAGCAAGTTACGTGGCCACACCTGACTTCAGGCCAATCCTCCCATGTGCCCGGAAGAAGAGAACCAGTGAGCTCCAGGCATGTCTACAACAGTACTCTTACTCACCAGGAGCCCAGGCCTTCACCCTAGTACTGGCTCTGCCACTTGATAAGCCTCTTAGCCTCACCGGCTCTACCTTCCCCCCTGAAAGTGAGGTTCTGGGATAGACAGTCACCCCTCTGATTCCGTACCAGACCAAATCCATTACCCCTGCTAGATCTCAGAGCCCACGCGCTTCAGAGCGGGTCAGTGGGGTCAGCTCCAACTCTAGCGCGTGGCTCAGGGAAGATCGTGCAGGGCGCTGTGGAAATGGACTCATTTGTGCACACAACAGGGAAGCCGGCTAGAGTCAGCCAGTTCTTAGAGTTTTGAGAGAATCCACACAAGCATGATGAATGTGTCAAGGGATTCTGTGTCACAAAATACACTTTGTTAACTCACTTTGACAAAGGCATTTTAGTTTTAACTGCTTGTGACAGCAGCTCACCGTTTACTCATAAATGTGTCCCACATACAGGTGTTACCCATTTTGTATCATAGATGTGTTCCTTAAAAGAAAGGCGGTATATAAACTACATGTTCAAAAACTGTAATTACTGCATGCGTTTATGAAAAAACATATTACTCAAAGGAAACCAATGACGAAAGTCTTTGAGAAAGGGTGAAAAAATCATCTCTGGTTTTACTTTTTCTCTAAGATGTTCCTTGATGACACCCAGAGCCTCCGGCACAGTGCACAAAGGACAAAGACAGTCAGCAATATTTGTGAGTGAATGAATAAAACTCAGTGGTTCATCTGTGGTTGACTTGCATTTTCATAAAACAGTAATGATACCTGACACTTATATAGCGCTTTCCAGTTATAAAGCCTCACATTTTCCTGGGACAGGTAAGAGCATAAACTTTGCTGTCAGGCTAGAATTCTGATCGTAGCTGTTTGTTAGTAGCTGCAAGCTACTGTTGTTCCTGTTGTTACTTCACCTCTTGGAGCCCCTGTCTCATTTGTGAAATAAGAGCAATGCCAGCTTCTCAGGATTGTTGAAATAGTATAATGAGATCAGTATGGTAACATGTCTAATACAGGACCTAACATGGATAAGATGCTTCATAAAAGGTGATTTCTCTCCCTATTCTGTGAGGCAGGAAGGGGAGGTATCATTACAGCATAGCACGATGCTAATGACCTGTGCTGGGCATGACTCACGTTGAAGTAGGAAGGGGCAAACATAGAAGTGAGGAGACCAGCTGAGAGGTGTTGCCATGGTCCAGGTGAAGGGTGAGGGTGGTTGGATTTGGTGGTGGCAGTGAAAAGAAGAGACATGAATGAAATTGTGAAGTAATTTAGGAATAGAATTGATGGGATGTGGTGATGAATTTGATATGCAGAGTGAGAGAGAGAGACGACTCACGTGTTTCTGGGTGTCTGAACTGATTTCCTAAGATTTGGAGGAGGGGCAGAGAGGCAACGGGGATAGGAAGAGTCTGGTCTGGCTATGTTGCATTTGAGAGGCCTCTGAGACATGCAAGAAGAAGTCATTGGATATAAGAATTTGGAGCTTAAATACATATTTGGGAATCCTTGCCACCCAGGCGGTATTAAAGCAGTGGGCTGGTGAGATCATCTAGGGAGAGAACATAGAAAATACTGAGAGGAGACCTAGGGCCAAGCCCAGACCTCTGGACTAGGGAACGAACTGGGGAGAAAACCAGAAGAATAAAGTGTCACAGAAACAAAGAAAGATTCAGTGCTTGGGAAGGAGGGAGTGGTCTGTTCCACCTTGAGAGGTGAGGTAGGTTGAAACCTGAAAGGCATCACCAACTGGGACCACACGGAAGTTATTTGTGATGCTGACAAGAATGGAGGGTGGAGGATCAAGCAGGAAGGGACCACAGAGCTGAGAATGGGACCTGAGGGGAAGACACAGTGCTCTGTGAACATCTCTGAGAAGCCTGGCTCTGAAGGAGAACGTAGAGAGAAGGGCTTGAGGAGCATATGGGACAGGAGAGATAGCTTATTGGTTTCGTTTTGTGTTGAGAAATGTGAGAGCACATCTGTATGCTGAGGGGGAGGACCCAGCAGAGAAGGCAGGAGAGAAGGTGCTGGAGTGAGGAGAGCGCCCATGTCCAAGGCCACCAGGCACCACGCTCTCTAACCAGCCCCAGGTTCTCTCTCCTGCCTGAGGCACTGAGAGAGGGGATTTCTCCAGAGCCTCTTGGCACTAGGGTCCTGCAGAGTTTCTAAGGGCCATTCACCGGGCAGCAGAAAGAAACAGAGGCTCTTTCCTACTGCCTAGAAGTGGAGGAAAGAGAAAGATGAAAGAGAGAAGGGCAGAGGGGGAAGAGAGGAAGAAAATAGAAAATGGAGATGGCCAGTCCTCCCCTGTGCCCAGGTGGTCGGGAAGCTGGGAAGCTGAACTCCAGGTGATCTGGGGGCTCTGATGCCTCAGAGGGCCGTCTTCTCCAGCTGAAGCCCAAGACCTGCCCAGCCTCAGGAGGCTAGATGTCAAGTCTTGGCTTTCCTTGCGGATCTCAAAGTCTTGTCAGTCCAGAGAAACTTCCAGGGTGGCAGCCACTATCCCAGAGCTGAGAAACCGGACTTTCCTCTCTTTGTACCTCCCAGCTCCCCACCTAGGTCTTGAGCCACAGAAGGTTGTATGATTTCAATGAATTATCACAAGATGAAAGTGTTTTGCCTTCCCACCAAGTCGGTCATGTTTCCTGTAGGCAAACGGGAAGCAGAAGAAAAAAAGGCTGGCCCCTGGCACGATTCATTCACCCTCTGAGGCATGAGATTTGATTACCAGTCTTTTAACACGCATGACAGCAAACGTTACCATTTGCCACAGAATTATCTGCCCCCCTTTGAAATTCATCTACCACGTCAGGATCTTTGACCCCCAGAGGCATCTTTGATGCCACAGGCTGACTTCATGCCACTTACTGCTGCTGCCTCCTCTTAGCAACAACGCCTTTCTGGAAATACAAGACATTAGGACAAAGAAGTGCCTAATTTCTGGGAGTAAATATTACAGTTCACTGAAGCACCTGCTTACTTTATAAAGCAGCCAGCTAGCCATGATTCTTCAGCCTCTAACCTAAACCTTCTGTCACTCTTCTGATTGGCACCCTCGGACCATTGTTTTTAAAAGTACATTAAAAAAGAAACCACCACCAAGTATCACTGGTTACTACACTTATTCTCTTCCACATCGTTCTCCGCTTTTCCTGTGCTTACAACTAGACCAGAAAGAAGTCCAAAGTACGACCGTTTTCTAACTTCTGGGTGGTGACGGGCTTGGAGGTGACATGTGATGCTGTTGGCTGGGGGAGGCCGAAACTAGAATTGAAAAAGCAGGAGCTGCCCCTTGACTTCCATCTCTGGAAATTCAACGGCCACCTCCACACTGTCTCTTCTAATACCCATCATAGTCTTGAAACCCATTATTCAGCATAATATCTTTTAAATTGTTGACAGGAGCCACTTCGGAAGAGTGTGCCCCCTGCTCTCCTTTTACCTCCCTCCGGCCTCCCTCCCTGATGGGCCTGTGCTGGCTCTCAGGGCGGCCTTCTTCCTTGTTGTCCAGCTACACCTGGCATAGTGCTTCTGCCCTCTCATAAGGCTCTCTCTTTACAATGTAAGCTTTTCTTGTGCTGAAACCCTGTCTTTCATTTGCTCTACAAATCTCTCGTCACACCGCATAATATAAGCTAGACAATGGCGGCACAGAAGAAATAACAACTGAACATAACCATCCACTATGGAACCACTAATGAATAGTCTGCCTTTGGAGGGCTTCTTACAAACTAAACTACAAACGAGGATAAAGGGCAAGGCTGAGGAAGAGTCAATAGAACCTCACAATGTGAAGACTTAACCTCTGTCTCCATCAACTCATTAGGCTTTTGAGTTTTATCACCAGCCAGAACCTTCTCTACTTGCCAAGGGCCAAATGTCTGAAATGTCTTGTCAGAGCTTGGCTAAAAAAAAAAAAAAAAAAGAATTGCTTTTTCTCCACGTTAAGATATAAACTTAAAAGCCACAATTCCTGTTGGAGATTGTTATACATTTTGCGAATATGAAATCAGCATTGTTACATAAATGTGTGCTGAAAAGAAGCAATTGTGTTGTAACCAATTTTTTAAAATTCCACAAAGACAGTATCTATGATTTAGGCTGTTCCTGCCATTTTGACAAGTGTTTTTATTTCTTGGTGTATTAGGTTAATGTTCAAGGTCCATGCTATTTTCAGCTTGCAAAATTATGTCTAAGTGCTAACATAAGGGAAATCAAATCTTATATTTTAGTCTGCTTTGCTTCGAATGACTGGAATCAACATATCCAACCATTCACACAACACTTCCTGAATGGCAAAATAATGATGTTTATTCTCCTACTATTAGTTGAGGGCTTACTATGCCAGGCATTGTCTTAAATGCTATGATATATTAGTTTTATCCTCATGATAACACTATGAGGTAGCAATATTTGTACCCCCAATGGTGAGACGAGGAAGTACTTTAATCAAGAGAAGATGCTTAAAGGCAGAAGTAGTAATATATAACATTAGAATGATTATTCTAAAATTATCTGTGTGGTAGCAAGAAAGCTGCATACTTTTACTTTCCATATTTGGAAAGGGTGTCTACAGGGTGAGTGGTTCCCAGTAAACCAAGTAAGTAAGGGCAATGGGAATAATTTGCTGTGAGACTCCAAGTAAGCTTATTTCCCTCTCTGGGCCTCAATTTCCTTGTTTGCAAAAGATGGGGTTAAACTGGAAAATTCTGTGGGTCTCTGCCAGCTCTAACATCCTATGGTAAACTGTGTCTCCATACACAGCAGTAAGACAGATCTTCCAGCTGTCCAACTTCTGGAAAGGTCTACTCAGCAAGGGAGGGTGTACCCTGACTATCCCGAGGGAGGCAAGTGATGAGGACACGTCCCACCTGAAGGTCCTGGGGCATCTTCATACAATGCTCAGAGCAACCTCTTCTTACCTTGGTTCATCTTCTCTGAAGGGCTTCATCATATTTCAGGACAATGGCATCCCTCACTTCTGCAAATTCTGAATCCTAGCAACATCTTTACCCTCCCTCTAACTTTTAGGTAACTTGATGGAGTAGACTAGTTTTCTTTCTAGATTCATATGCTCTCATTTATCTATTTCCCTAGGATCTCTGTTTCTTTCTCATATTCAGACTGAGTTACTCAATCAATTTTACTATCACCCACTCACCAGTTGATTAAATCCTAAATTTTATCATCAGAGTATTTTGGGGAGATAATATGTTATAAAACTTAAAGTAATTTTTTTTAAGATATTGGGAGTAGGAGTTTATTAATTAATTAATTTATTTTTGCTGTGTTGGGTCTTCTTTTCTGTGTGAGGACTTTCTCTAGTTGTGGCAAGTGGGGGACACTCTTCATCGTGGTGCGCGGGCCTCTCGCTATCACGGCCTCTCTCGTTAAGAAGCACAGGCTCCAGACGCGCAGGCTCAGTAGTTGTGGCTCACGGGCCTAGTTGCTCCGCGGCATGTGGGATCCTCCCAGACCAGGGCTCGAATCCGTGTCCCCTGCATCAGCAGGCAGATTCTCAACCACTGAGCCACCAGGGAAGCCCTAAAGTAATTTTTAATTAACATCATAATATGCTCATAATTACATTTTCCATAAAAGTCTTTAAACTTATGGAATCATCATATAAAGCAGAGCTTGAACCCAAACACTTATCACTGGACTTTCTGAAAATATGACAGATTTCTCATCTTACTTATGTTTTTTTAGCAGCTTTCTTTACATGAAGCTAGGAGAAATGATACTGATATATTTTGACATTTTTCCAAGTATAGTCCAAATAATACCATACAAATACAGAAAGAGGATGTTCCTAAGCTCTGTAGTAATTTGTATTCGATGTATGATATTGAGAAACAAGTTTCTAGAATTAAATTAATTAAATAATTAAATATCACATGGTTAATGTATAGGTCTCTGTCATGTCAGCTTAGTATACTAAAACCACAACCTTTATTTTCAACTAGGTACGAAAGTCATAGACTACAGTTTCTCGTAACATCCCTTTTGGACAGAAAATATACTTAGTTATTCAGTCTAAGAGCGTATTTGCTTCTGAAGATGTTTATGTGGCCTCTGGAAAAGCCTCAAGTATGCCATAGGGCAGATTTGCCCAAACCAATTTGGCTTTTTTGACTGACTTCAGGGGCCAAGAAAGAAAACATGAAGTCAGTCTAAAAATTGCTTTATATGTTTCTAAACCGACTTCACCAGTCAAATGGGCTAAAACCATCAAACCAGTTCAGGTGTGTGGACAGTCTTCATTTAAATCCTAGTAGAATAGAAGTGGCCCAACATTCCCATCCCTTCAAATAACAACAGAGCTTGGCTCAGGCTGGAACAAACCTCAGAGACTGAACTGCTCACGTAACACAGGAGCCCATTCGCTAGCAGAAACAGCACAGGGAAGCCGGGGCACCAGGTACCATCAGGCCTGGGGCCTCCAAGGGGCACCTTTCGATTTGCAGGAGTGAGTTGCTAAGAGGAGGTGAGACGCTCTGAATCTTAACATCTCTGCTCAGTGGAGATTTTCCAAACAAATGCTTTTTTCTCTTGCCCAGTAACAATTCCACATCTATTCTATATATTCTTGAACACTCACACCTGTTGACATTTTGCTGTCACAAGAAAAGCCCTGAGAGAGGAGAACCCATTGAATTTATCTGTGCTTTTAGTGATTTCTGAGAGAAAGGTGGTATTGCAGCAATCCATTGAAGCCGCGTACTATAGCAAAGCTAAAAGTCTGTCACACAAAAGCACCACCTGTAACCACTCTTTTGAAAGGCAAGTCCTTGGCAAACAATGGCCCGAGTGAACCAGTTTAATCAGGCAGGAGTCAAGATCACTGAGACATAAATTAAGCATTCATCCTTGAGTAGCAGCCAAGCAGCCAAAGCCCCCATAATCCCAATGAATCCCATTTTGTGTGGTTGCCCTTGGGCCAAGGGCAGAGGGGAAGAGAATTTGCACGTGCTGGTTCCGCATCAGCTCTTTACCTGTACAGGGGTGGGTCTGTAATAAAGGAGGGCACCTATGCAAGGGCTCCTGTCCTCACGCTGTAGCAGTCAGAGTCCTCCCCCCACCTCCATCCCCCTCAGCATCTGCAATCTGTCAGCAGAACTTTCTTCAAGGACATCCCTCACTTTGGGAGAGTTAGATGCTGGGTCTCCTTTGCAGACAGACGTGACTGCCTCATTCTCCTTTGGTTGTTCAACGGCATGGACTTCCCATCACCTACTCTTGTGGTCACACGGAGTGAACAAACGCTCCACAACCCCCCTGGAACTCATTTTTGCCAACTGATTTTCCATTCTGGAGGAGAAGTTGACTTGCTTCCTAGGAATAGGAAATTTCCCTCCAGAGACCAGCTGTTGTGTTCACACACAGAATCAGACTAATGGGACCACTGCTTACCTCTCGTGCTCTTTGTGGCAAGGAAACTCGGTCTGCTCTCTGCAAACACGTCCTCGTCTTTGCTGCAGTCACGGTGCTCGGGCTCCCAGGCCCCTTCCCACTTTACCAGAAGCCAGTGCAGACACCGGCTGCGTAGAAAGGGCTCTGTGGTGGCTGGCTGGCCACCGAAAGCCTTCCCCCTTTCTGTGAACATCCTAGCAGACCCCGTGTCCCAGCTTTCCTTATAGTTGAGAGGAGGAAGATGACATATGACTCAGTTCTCTCCAGCAGAACATGAGCACAAATGGTGTGCACCGTCTCTTGCTTTGGCCCGTACAATCCTCCTGGACAAGCTCCTCCATGCTTGTTCCCCTTTTCTGGCTGACTGAGATGGAAATGCACCCCCTCAACTCCCCTGCCCCGTATTCTCCTGGAAGCCAAGTTTTAAAGATGGCAGTGTCACCCTCAGCCTGGGTCCCAGAATGACGACAGCCTAGAGCCACATCTCCCCTTGCCTTTTCCAACAATAATTTTCCAATCCCACCACACTGTTAGGTGAGCAAGAAATAAGCTTCCATTGTGCTGAGCAATTCTATTTGTGGGTCTGTTCATTACGACAGCCTAATCTACCCCAACCATACAGGCTCAAAACATGTCAGCTTCTGGACACTCTGTAGGGCTCTACCACTGGACCAGCAATCTCTTACCACAGATCAGGGGAAAGGGAAGAGAGGTTGTGAGAGGTCCTCAGCACGACCCTAATCCTTCAACCCTGAGCTTCAGCAATTCCCTGATGGTAATGGGTCTCTATTCTAGTAACTCTGTCCACACCCATCTCTTCCTGTAGGTGAGCCCTTAGGTCCTTGGCCCTGATGGTGGGCTGGGCTCTGAGGTTCTTCTCCAGCTGGAGGTACAGGTCTTTGTGGCTCTAGCTCAGCAGAGTCATTTGTGACTCAGGCTTATGAGTTAAGCCCACCAAACGTGATGGAGAAGTAAGCCTTGACTTTTGGTGGAAATAAGAGCTAAGAAGAATCAGCATGAATCTCACTTCTGGGAAGAAAGAAAAGCACTGAAACTTTCCACTCTAAGTCACATTTAAGGAGAATGAGGGTCTGTGGGCCCTTGTTTTAACTGCAGTGAGTCCTTGTCACTTAAAGTTTTCATTTCGTGAGGAGTATCAAGTTTAATTTCCATTATTTCAGTTAATTGTTTAAAAATAAATTCGATAGAAAGAAATAAAAATAATGTCTCCTATTATATTTATTTTTGAAGATGCTAAGTGTTAAATTTTTGGAAGAAGAAATAGAAAATAGTATCCTCATTTTCATCACCAATATACTGGTGTCAAGAGATTGGACTCAGGGATTTTTTTTTTTTTTTTTTTTTTTTGCGGTACGCGGGCCTCTCATTGTTGTGGCCTCTCCCATTGCAGAGCACAGGCTCTGGACGCGCAGGCTCAGCGGCCATGGCTCACGGGCCCAGCCGCTCCCCGGCATGTGGGATCTTCCCAGACCGGGGCACAAACCCACGTCCCCTGCATCGGCAGGCGGACTCTCAACCACTGCGCCACCAGGGAAGCCCATGGACTCAGGGATTTAATAGCACTAAGAATAGGATAAATGGGACATGAAGCACTGTAAACAGCGTTCAGTATAAAGAAAAACCACCTGTACTTCAAGTAGGTAGAACTGTTTCTTCGAGAAAAAAAAATGTATTAATTTGATTGGAAAGGATCAGACATGTTAACAGGAAATATAGAGAAGGTACAGCCAAGAAAAATCATTCACTCATAAAAATCATTATTTAAGAGAAAAATGTTGTTTTACTCAAACTCATTGATACTCATTTCAGTGGGTTTTTTGTTTGTTTGTTTTTCTAAACTCTCCATTTGTTGGTAAGAAGTTACAAAGCAAGGAGAGAGGCAATATGCCCCTGCAGATAAGTCAGCTCCCTCTAGATGGGTAACCCAGTTAAAACTAAGTTTCTCCTGGTTATCTCTTACATTGCTGGTGGGAATGTAAGTCTGATGATTTCTAAAAAAATTATACACTTACTATACGACTCAACAATTGCATACTGGGCATTTGTCCCAAAGAAATGAAAACTTTTATCCACATAAAAACCTATACACAATTGTTCATAACAGTTTATTTGCAGTAGCCAAAAGTGAGAAACAACCAAAATGCCCTACAATAGATGAATGATTAAACAAACTGTGGTATATTCATACCATGGAATATTACTCAGCAATGAAAAGGAACCAACTATTGATACATGCAACAACTTGGATGGACCTCAAAGGCATTATGCTGAGTGAATAAGTCTATCTCAAAAGTTCAAATACCATATGACACGATTTGTATAGATAGCATTTGCAAAATGACAAAATTATAAAGATTAAGAACAAACTAGTGGTTAGCAGGGGTTAGGGATTGTAGGAGAATGCGGGGTAGGCAGAGAAATTGGTAGAAAAAAATGAGTTTTTAATTCCCACCTCACATGTTACATATAATTTTTAATGTAAATTATCAAATATTTCTAACTCTATTTTTTAATGTGTGCTAAATATTTTTAAAAGGAGTAACCGAAGCCACTTTCAGAATAATGGTGATGTAAAGCATATTTTCCCATATGAAAGAGGAGATCAGATGATCTATTTTAGTCAGGGGTTTCAAAAAGTGAGGGGGACACTCCAGGGGGTACAGAAGATAATTGGATAGTGGGAAAGAAGTATTAGAATACTTAGAATTTCTATTTAGTGCATATCTTATGCATTTAAAATTTCTATTTTGGAGTATATGTTACGATGTATATATTAGTTTCATAGGACCAGTGTATCATTTACACATAAGTAAATGTGACTATGGGGATGCAAACTCAAAAATGTTTTCCTTTTTTTTTTAAAAAAATTTATTTATTGGGCTTCCCTGGTAGCACAGTGGTTGAGAGTCCGCCTGCCGATGCAGGGGACACAGGTTCGTGCCCCGGTCTGGGAGGATCCCACATGCCGCGGAGCAGCTGGGCCCGTGAGCCATGGCTGCTGAACCTGTGCGTCCGGAGCCTGTGCTCCACAATGGGAGAGGCCACAACAGTGAGAGGCCCGCATACCGCAAAAAAAAAAAAAATTATTTATGTATTTATTTTTGGCTGCACTGGGTCTTTGTTGCTGTGCCCGGGCTTTCTCTAGTTGCAGCAAGCGGGGGCCACTCTTCACTGCGGTGTGCCACCTTCTCATTGCGGTGGCTTCTCTTGTTGCAGAGCAGGGGCTCTAGGCACGCGGGCTCAGTAGTTGTGGCTCATGGGCTCTAGAGCGCAGGCTCAGTAGTTGTGGCACACGGGCTCAGTTGCTTCGCAGCATGTGGGATCTTCCCTGACCAGGGCTCAAACCTGTGTCCCCTGCATTGGCAGGCAGATTCTTAACCACTGCGCCACCAGGGAGGTCCCTCAAAAATGTTTTCCTGATAGGAGTGCATGAAAGAATCCTCCCTAGAAAGATGTCAGGAGAGCCATGTTTGTTGGTCCTCTGTTTACCCTCAACTGTTGGTCTTTTCTTCTTACTCAACTTGCACTTTCTGTGCGAGAAACCAACTCAAAGAGTTGTAACTGCTATCACTATGGTAAGAGGGTAAGACTCTTATCTCCAGACCAGATTACACTCCTGAGCAATCTTCAGATTCAACTGCCCACAGAGCATATTCTATCAGTATGGGCCCAATAAGCACATCCCCTCCCCCACACTCAAACTGAGCTCAATTTACCCAGCCTTCCTTATTTTAAACCCACTCCCTTTATTATATTCCTCATTCTTGTCTATAATTCACATGATCACCCTAGCTAGAAATATGGTGGTTATCTGAGATTCTTTTCCCCTCTCTCTTGAATTTCACGTTGTTAATTTTTACTTTTTCATTATCTCTAAATTCCTCCTGTTTCAGCTCTCCATGTATCAACAAGGATAAATCTCACAAATATAAAAAAAAGTTACAAAAAGATGCATAGTCCAGGGCTTCCCTGGTGGCACAGTGGTTGAGAGTCCGCCTGCCGATGCAAGGGACACGGGTTCGTGCCCCAGTCCGGGAAGATCCCACATGCCGCGGAGCGGCTGGGCCCGTGAGCCATGGCCACTGAGACTGCGCGTCCGGAGCCTGTGCTCCGCAACGGGAGAAGCCACAACAGTGAGAGGCCCGCGTACCGCAAAAACAAACAAACACATAAACAACCAAAAGACAGAGTCAGTTAGGGACAAAAGTGAGCACAGAACATACTACTAGAAACAATGGACTCACTGTTGTTTGCTGGCTTTTTTCTTTAGTAGGGGGAATGTAAGTCAAAGAACAAGAAAACAACTTTTTAGTCAATCAAGACGGGTAAATGACACCCCCAAGGCTTTACACATTCAAGAGAGCTAATTACGACATTAACAAATGCTTTACTACCACCAAGAGAAAGGACTAGCTGCTTCCATTTCTAATTTCCTTAAATACAGGAAAATTCACAAAATAACTTTATGCCGATATTGCTTGCTACAAAGCAGAGTTCATTTGTGTGGTTCTGGCAAAGAGATTGTTCATCAGTGTTGTGAATGTACACTAGAAGACATCTGATGTGAAATTCATAATTGAAATGTTACGAGCAGTTTAGCATATGGATCCTTCACATCCACTTAATTGCCAGTTTAGTAATAATTTTATGTAATGAGGCATTATTAATAATACGTGAAATACTAAATTGACGTAATACCCTAAAAACGTAATATGACATTTGCCACTGAAAGAATATTATTATTCCAGGTGTCTTTACTACGATTTCCAAAACATATGTGATATTACATAAAATATTAATCTTTACAAACAGCTTGGTTATGATGTATTTCAAATTCATTCTCCAGGTTATAATTTCTTTTTTACAAAATGTGCAAAACTTTGTCCTTGTGGACTCACGTTGCAACTGTTGCTTGAAGCTCCCACCCCGTTGGGTGGTTGCCATCTCGATCCTCCTCCGTTGAAGTGTCATCTGATTCACCAGGAGGGGGGAGTGAGACGGAAAAGTCGAAAAGGTTTGTCCCAGTTCAAGCACTGAGTAAAAAGAGGGAAGCAGAAGCCAAAGGCTCTCTATTGACAGACTCCTCAAAGTTTCATCACACCTCAGGGATTATTAAAATATCTCAATACAGGGCTTCCCTGGTGGCGCAGTGGTTGAGAGTCCGCCTGCCGATGCAGGGGACACGGGTTTGTGCCCCGGTCCGGGAGGATCCCACATGCCGCGGAGCAGCTGGGCCCGTGAGCCATGGCCGCTGGGCCTGCGCGTCCGGAGCCTGTGCTCCTCAACGGGAGAGGCCACAACAGTGAGAGGCCCGCGTATTGCAAAAATAAAACACAAAAAAACAAAAATATCTCAATACAGTTCCTAAAACCTTCTGATTGGGGCCATGATTATCATTTGCATTTGCGAGGCCTGAGGGAAGAATGCAAATGGAGACTCACATACTGCAGGTTTACATATTTTAAAAGTTATAAGTGAAGCGAACAAACTATTAACTAAAATACGATCCTTTCTACCTTGACAAAAGTCTGTCAAAATGACAAAACGGAAAAATATGTAAAAAGCCTTGGTTTTTATATGAATTAAAATCAGGTAAAATATAAAATATCAAAACCAACTAACCCTGATTATTACTATTCTTTATTATTGTTATTCCTGTTGGGCTATGGATGAGTAATGAAATAAAAATATATATAATTCATAAAAAATTAAAATTCAGCCCACAAAATTTATTTTCCTTGCTATTCTTTCAGCAAAATTTCTAAAGAGCTGTTATAATCAACATTTTAACATTACTTGTGTTCTATTGACAGTAATGACCTAAATGACTAAAAAGCAGAATGTCATTGTAGGCAGATGGAAATTCGAATATATTTTCATAATATATATTAAATGTAAACATTCATATTTTTCATATATTTTTTCAAAAATTTCTAAAATATTCACAATTATGCATTAAACTTAAAAGGCAGAATGAAAATTAATTGATGACTATCATTTTTTTGTGTGACTATCATTTAAATCCATTTATTTAAATAATGCTGAAAATTTTAATTTAACCCTTTGAAATTTTAATTAAATCTTTATAATTAAAATCTTTGTATTTTATAAGGACAAAACTATTTGCAGTTACAGCCTTTTATGTTCATCTGGTTGCCAGGGTAAAGAACGAGCATCACACTTCCACATGGGTGTCTAGACAAATATATCTATATAAATCTATATAGACATACAGATTTAAGAGTGATATGATCAGTTAACACTGCAAAATGTTCCTAAGGCATCGTGTGCAACCGTTGCAACTACCACACGAGCTTGTGAACCAGGAATTGGAATGCAACTAGAAGAGAAGTAAGAAAATGGATGCTAAGCACTACTGGGAAACAACAGTTCATAGTATAATAGTCTATTGCCTTCATGCTGACAGGAAGGATTTGACAAGTTAATTAATTTGTCCTTTCTCTTACCTAAGCGCTTTAGCCTCTTTAGTCTCCCTGCACTCGAGCAGTGTCTGCCTCTGAAACTGGCCGTGGCACAACCCACGCATCTCAGCATTTGGATGCAGTTGCCTTTTGTTTTGAGGACACGGGGTGGGGGCAGGCCATGGAGAAAAGTGTTTCCTGGGGCCTGGAAGGTATTAGCCATGTAAGCAGATATTTAGAGGTTAGGGTTTTTCTATGTCAGCACTGAGCACTGGATCCCAAGTGACAGAGGTGCACATGTTTCTTGATAAATGTGTGTGTGTGTGTGTGTGTGTGTGTGTGTGTGTGTGTGTGTGTGTGTGTGTGATTGTAGGATCCTCTAAAGTGCAGGTTCCAGAACAAGACTACCCCTTGCCTGGCTCTAAGTGCAACACAGAACGTGGTACATATACAAAGAAAGAGTTTAATAAATGTTGCTCCCATACCAAATAATAACACTGCCTCAAAGAGTCTGAAATTTTCCCCTACATACTTCCCTTTTTGAGCCAGACTTCAGCTCAGATCTTTCTCCATCTATTCGTGGTGTGTTGGGGGTGGGGGGGGGGGGGGGAGTGGCCATCATCTTTAACATTTTGTATTTATGTCCAAGGCTGGTTTAGCTTATCACATAGGTCTTGCCATACAGCATGTTATAGCACTGAAATTCCTCCACAGCATTTGTTAAGCAGTGGTTTTCCTGAACCCTATGTGTGCCTCTAACCCCCATATCGCCCACCTCCCTTCCCTGGGACCGACTTCCCAAGATCTCTACAGAGAATCTCCAAGACTCTGCTTCAGTGCCTGAGCCACAGGTGTGGCTCAATATTTTTAATACCACCCGTGTCGATGTCGTATAGCAGGGAGAAGTACAGGTGAAAGGGACAATGGGTTAACACCGTTTGCACGTGCATCAGCAATATTTTAAAGAGCATCATTGGTGGAACACTGGTAGGATATTTCCGGATGGCACCGATTTATCTGAATAATAGGAGGAGAAGAGATGCCCTTTCATTGTGAGGTTGGCTACAGAAATCTGATTCAGGGTCAGTTAGAAGGAGAGCTATTTCCATGCTGACAGATGTCCAGTAGCTTTTGTCAAGTGAGTTGGTGGCCTTTATCCAGTTCCAAGTGGCCAGATGTCCAAATCACTATTCTAAGCAGATGTGTGATCTGATTAAGGTCCTTCTTGGGCTTTTTGACTCAGAGTTCAAAACTGAATTGGAGCAGAGATTGAGACAGGCCTGTAGGGAAGAACTACAGCATATTCTGATTCTAAGACAAAACCGAATGCTTAAGTGTACCCAGCACTAACCCATTTCGTAGAGTAACCTAGGATTTCATCTTCATGAAACATTATTTTAGCACCTGTCGAAAAGTCTGCAAGAAAACAATTGGTTATTAAAAGTAATGGTGTTATTTCAATGTTGAATATTTTTTGTACTGAATGTTCATCAAAGGCTGGTGAGAGTGAAAGGAAGGAAGAAGAGGCTAACATAATAGGACATTTTCCAAGTTGAAGTCAGTGATTTTGATTTCCAAACCCAAGTTAGCCCAGCCCCTTCCAAGCCCAGATTGAGTGTGGCCTAGGGTTTCTTCCAGAGCTTGGCCGAGCACCAAGAGTTTGCTATTATGAAATAGATTCAACCTTTATGTGTATTTTTATACTGTCCATGTTCAGAGACAGATGCATCCTTAAGGTTATACAGTTTGGAAATCTCTCTTTAAGAACATCAAATCATAAATTCAAAATTTGTAGGGCCCCAACCAGGGCTTTACGAAGGACCCCTGCAAGTAAGGGGTCCTGAAACATAAGCTCCAGGAGCATCTTGGTGGACCCACCTCTGTCTAGACAGTTCTCCCAGTGTAGTAGGAACCAACAGACTCTGTGGAAATGTGACCTTCTTTTTTTTACTCCTTGTAAGTTCTTTGTTGTGCTATTGTGCCTGCCGTAAAGGAAAGTGCAATTTGGGCAAAATCCACCAGGTTTCTGTAGCAGGAGAAAATGGATTTTCTGTCATTTAAAAGAGATCTGATTAAAGGGCCACTCCCATATAAAGGCTTGATGAAATGTGAGTTGTGTGGCCAGATTAAAAAAAAAAAAAAAAGGTAGAATCTGTGCTGCTTTCTTTAAGCTTAAAAATGGGTATAGCTGGTATTCATACCTGGAAAACTCTTTCAAATCAACTATATAGTGTAAACCCCTGTACACTCTGAGGTGGTATGGGAGGAAGAGCAGGCCAGTTATTGTATAACTAATGTCTTATCCCCCTTATTGTGCCATGTAAAGCAGAACATGGAGGGCAGGGATTGAAATGGCCGTGGTATCACTCAGGAATTTAAGTAGAGATGTTGTTTCTGAAGGTTTATTTCCATTTGCTCTAAAAAGATAAATTACAGAGACATTATTACATCCTTCCCTCTTTCTAAGTTTATGGGAGGCAGTGCCTTTGAGAGTCAGGTGGGAGTCCAAGTCCTGAGTGGGGCAATCCAAGGGAGACGGTATACAAGATTCTATGGGACAGACAAGGATGAGACAAAAGGGCCAGGCACCTTAGCAACCTGCTCTGTTCCTGGGCTGGACTCATGTTCTAGAGTCAAGAGGAGGCATCTGGGTCCTGGGGATGAAGGTGAGATAACTTGATATTTTCATGAGTCATTTAGAAATATTTTTGGATTTCTAAATGTATCAATATTTCTTTTAACTTACTTCTTTTCATTAACTTCTGTGTTGTGATAACTTTTCTTAAAAATATGTTGAGGGCTTCCCTGGTGGCGCAGGGGTTAAGAATCCGCCTGCCAGTGCAGGGGACATGGGTTCGAGCCCTGGTCTGGGAAGATCCCACCTGCTGTGGAGCAACTAAGTCCACGTGCCACAACTACTGAGCCTGCGCTCTACAGCCTGCAAGCCACAACTACTGAGCCTGAGTGCCACAACTACTGAAGCCCGCAGGCCTAGAGCCCATGCTCTGCAACAAGAGAAGCCACCCAATGAGAAGCCCACGCACCGCAACAAAGAGTAGTCCCTGTTCGCCGCAACTAGAGAAAAGCCTGTGTGCAGCAACAAAGACCCAACACAGCCAAAAAAAAAAAAAAAAGTTGAAACATATGACCTAGCATATCATCTATTTTTGGAAATGTTCCATATGTGCTTAAGAAGAATGTCTACTCTCCAACTGTTGATAGGAGAATTCTATATATGCTCATTAAATGATGGTTATTAGTTGTGTTCAAATCTTCTAAGCCTTCACTGATTTTCTGTCTGCCTAACCTATCGAAATCTGAGGAAGAAAAGGAAAACAACTCAGTTTTAAAGTGAGTAAAAGAATCATGCCCCCTGATTTCACACTACATTACAAAGCTATACTAATCAAAACAGCATGGTACTGGCATGAAAACAGACATGTAGATCAATGGAACAGAATAGAAAGCCCAGAAATAAACCCACACTTACATGGTCAATTAATCCATGACAAAGGATGGGGAAAAGACAGCCTGCCTCTTCAAAAATTGGTTGGGGACTTCCCTGGCAGTCCAGTGATTAAGACTTCATGCTTCCACTGCAGGTGGCATGGGTTCGATCCCTAGTCAGGGAACTAAGATTCCGCATGCCACACGGTGCAGAAAAAAAAAAAAAAAATGGTGTTGGGAAAACTAGATGGCCACATGCAAAATAATGAAACTGGACTACTATCTTACACTATACACAAAAATTACCTCAAAATGAATTAAAGTCTTTTGAATGTAAGACCAGAACCATAAAACTCCTAGGAGAAAACATAGATGGTAAGCTCCTTGACATCACTCTTGGTGATATTCTTTTTTAGATCTGACTCCAAAGGCAATGGCAACAAAAGCAAAAATAAACAAATGGATCATATCAAACTTAAAAGCTTTTGCAGAGCAAAGAAAACCATCAACAAAATAAAAAGGCAACCTACTGAATGGAAGAAAATATTCATAAATCAGTATTTTTCTTCCATTCAGTAGGTTAATATCCAAAATTTACTTAGGTTTATTAACCTAAATAAACCAAATTTATTTAGGTTAATAAAAGGAGTAAATATCCAAAATACACAAAAGCTCATATAGCTCAATAGTAACGCAACAAAAAAAAAACAATCCAGTTAAAAATGGGCAGAGGTTCTGAACAGACATTCTTCCAAAGAAGACACACAGATGGCCAACAGGCACATGAAAAGATGCTCAACATCACTCATCATCAGGGAAATGCAAATCAAAACCACAATGAGGGCTTCCCTGGTGGCACAGTGGTTGAGAGTCCGCCTGCCGATGCAGGGGACACAGGTTCGTGCCCCGGTCCGGGAGGATCCCACATGCCGCGGAGCGGCTGGGCCCATGAGCCATGGCCACTGAGCCTGTGCGTCTGGACCCTGTGCTCCGCAACGGCAGAGGCCACAACAGTGAGAGGCCTGCATACCGCAAAAAAAAAAACCAAAAAAACCCACAATGAGATATCACCTCATACCTGTCAGAGCAGCTATTATCAAAACAACTAGAAATAACAAGTGTTGACGAGGATGTGGAGAAAGGGGAGCCCTTGAGCACTGTTGGTTGGAATGTAAAATGGTGCAGCCACTAGTATTACTCAAAAAATTAAAAACAGAACTACCATACAATTCAGCAATTCCCCTTCTGGGTATTTATCCAATGAAAATGAAAACACTAATTTGAAAAGATATATGCACCCCTATGTTCATTGTAGCATTATTTACAATAGGCAAGATATGGAAGCAACCTAAGTGTTCATCGATGGATAAATGGATAAAGAAGATGTGGTATATATATATGTATATAAATATATATACAATAGAATACTACTCAGTCATAAAAAATGAAATCTTGTCATTTGCAGCAACATGGATGGACATTGAGGGTATTGTTTTAAGTGAAATAAGTCAGATAAAGACAAATATTACATGATTGCACTTATATGTGGAATCTAAAGAATAAAACAAACCCAAACAAAACTCATAGATACAGAGAACAGACTGATGGCGCTAAGAGAAGAGGGGGTTGGGTGTGGGCAAAATGGGTGAAGTGGATCAAGAGGTACAAACTTCCAGTTATAAAATAAATCATGGGAATGTAACGTACAGAATGATGATTCTGGTCAATAGTAATGTATTGCAAATGTGAAAGTTGCTAAGAAAGTAAGTCTTAATTGTTTTCATCACAAGGAAAAAAATTTTGTAATTTGTATGGTAACATGCTAACTAGACTTATTGCAGTGTCATTTCACGATGCATACAAATGTTGAATCATTATGTTGCAAACTAGAAACTAGTGCTGAATGTCAGTTATACTTCAGCTATAAAAAATAAAACAAAATGAGCAAAAGACTTGAATAGGCATTACACAGACTAGAAAATATTTACAGCCAATACACATCCAAGAAGATGCTTAACCTCATTAGTAATTAGAGAAACATAAAGACTACAAAGAGATACCATTTTTCATTCATTTAATCTGCAAAATTCAACAAGTCTGACAGTACCAGTTGCTGAAAGGATATAGATCAGGAGGATTTCTTATATATTATTAGTGGGAGTATATAAAGGCACAACCACTTTGAAAAATAATGTGACGTTATTTTGTAAACATGAACATTTATATACTCCAAGGCGGATCAGTTCTATAACCAAGAGAAATTCGTACACACATGCATCAAAAGATGTGTGTAAGGAAGTTATTTGCAGCACTGCTTGTAATAGCAAAAAACTAGAAAAGATTCAAATACCCATCAACACGAGAGCAAATAACTAATGGAATATGTTACAGCAGTAAATAATGAATTAACTGTAAGTACCTGCAACAACAACAGATGGGTATCAGTAACACAATGTTACATAAAAAAACAAAAAATCAAGTCCCAGAAGTTACAAAGTTACCTACAGTTTGTACTACTTGTTTTATGAAGGCATATATATATATATATACACACACACACACACACACACACACACATATAATAAAACATTTATCCTATTGCATATACATAAGATAAACATACACTGTAGGACAGTGTTTATCTTCTGGGGTTAAGGTGACAAGATAGGGGAGGAACACAAAGGTGGGTGTAAGTTATTGTCAGTGGTTTAGTTTTGGCATCAAGTGGTGATTTCATAGGTGCTTAATACATTACAAGAATAAAGAAATAAATAAAAGTGCCACACATGAACAATGAAGCCTATATATCATAAACAAGTAGAATAGAATAGTTCTGTCTGCTTGAGGTTCCATTTAAGTGTAAATAAATGAAAGATAGGGGAAGGCCTGGGGAAAGCCCAGATGTAATGAAGGGGTGGGAGAAACCCAAGCTTTAGCTGTCTGATTGTACTGTGAAGCATAATTTGGCTAGGTCTGCAGACATCTGATCTCCCCAGGCTGGGCTGATGGTAAACAAGTCTGATACTCTTACAAAACAGGTGCCTGAGTTCCACTCACATTCAAGAGCAAGGTGGCTGTGATGATGCTATCTGTAGGAGGAGCCCTTTTCCAGCTCTCCCCAGCCCCAGTTCACTCCTGTCTTGACCAACTCTCAGCTAACTGACAGGGGCTGAGGCTTTAGGAGAAGGATGGAGCCTATTTTTAATGAACTAGAGGGGAAGAGCTCAGGAAACAATTGTTCAACCTCACTCTTCTCCCACCTTCCCATCTCCTTCCAGTATCTTCCACCAGCCTCACAGAGCAAATGGGGCTGCAGTTTCCCCCTGGAAGCCAGAGGGCAAAGGATGCATTGAGGCAGTCCGTACAGGTCAGCCTGCCAGGGCACAGAGCAGGTTGGAGAAGGGTGGGAGTAGATCTGAAGAGACAAGCAGAAAATATCCAACAAGGAAAAAGAAACAGAAGTGCTGAGGGAGGCTCCTGAGAAAGCTTCTGAAAGGAAGACTGACTTTTTAGCCATCTTTTCTCTTCTTCCTTCCTGGAATGGAGATACAATGCCTAGAAGCACAGGTATCATATTTTGACCATGGAAGATGCAAAACACATTTGAAGAATGGTGAATCAGGAAGATAGAGGGAGCCTGGTTCCAAAGCAGGCATGAATATAAGCGAGCCCCAGAGTCATTGTTACATAATAAAAAATCAAACAAACCGAACTTCTAACGTCAGGCTTCTGTTACATGAAGCCAAATGCAATCCTGACCAATTCGGATACCTTGCCAAAGTCTCTGATCAAATATGCTGAATTATTAAGTAATTTTCTATTCCTTCCAATGTACTAGATGATAAACATCATTTTGGAATCATTTGAGTTAACGTTTGAGACTTCATAAAAAAAAAAGATTCATTCATCTTCATTTTTTAAATTTAATTTAATTGATAGTAGAAATAAGCTGAGTGTCACTAATTTTTCTTTTATCTTCATATTAACTGACAGACAACCCAGTTTTTATTCATTTTTCTGGCTCATTTAAGATAGCTTATTTTGGGAGTAAATAAGGTGAGGTGTCAAAGTTGTAAAATATGGTTAACACTTCTACCTAAAACAGTTGATTACCAAGTCTAAAAATATACTGATTTCTAATGCACCAACCTGTATACAGACTTTTTACCTAGAAAATAATTATGAAAATATGGCAAGAAATAGAGTAATATCACGATCACTCTTATGATTAAGTCAGTTCTCTCCCAAAGACAAAATGAAATGAAACAGCTCTCTCATAGCTGAATAAACAGGAAAAGATAATATATAACAGATTAAATGTATATCTATTTATCCATCTATTAGTATGCCTTATATGATACATTAAATATTACTGAAAAGCCATACAACTTCTCAAGAGCATCTAAAATGTTTGAGTATCAGTGAATATTTTGACTACACTAGAGAAGTTTGCCAGCTAAAGGAATTCAGCTAGTGGATTTTATGGTAAAGAAAATAATTACATTTGTAGTTAACTGTTTTATAAAATCTACCTCTTATGAATTGGGGCAAAGCTGTATATAGAAAAACCTGTGATGTGTGACTAATCTGAGTTCTCAGTCAGAAGCTTGTGAAAGATTTTGTAGCTCTTTGTAGACCAATTAGGTCTCACAGTCTCACAGTCACCAGGGGCCTCTTTAACTGCATCTTCAAACCTGAAACTGTTGGCGCTCAGAGAAATGAGGTATCAGTGGTGTTGGTGACAAAACTTAAGAGTGGTGGGTCATGGGCAGGATCTGTGTATGCCGGGGCATTTAAAGGAAATGCAGACAGATGGAACGACGGCACACACCAACTTCCTTTGGGCTCAGATTGATAAAAATAGATTGACTCAACACACTGTGGTTTAAGAACATGAAACTTTTCTTTGGAATTCTTACTGCATTATTTTGTGCAGCCCTTGTTATTCAGATCAGATCTCCCTTTATAAAATGTCTGGTGGGGGGGTCGGGGAGGACTTCCCTGTCAGTCCAGTGGTTAGGACTCCAGGCTTCTACTGCAGGGGGCAGGGGTTCAATCCCTGGTCTGGGAACTAAGATCCCACATGCCATGTAGCCAATAAATAAATAAAACGTCTCAAAAAAAAAAAAAAGTCTCAGGGGGATATCTAGTAAAAAATGCGGTTTTGGTTGCTGTCTCCGTGTAGCCAAAGATGGAGAAGGCTTATTACCTTTGGTCGCCAACCTTTCCCTTAGAGATATTGTTTGGATTAACCTTATATAGTAGAGACTGGCCAACTGTTCTCTTTTCCTCCCAGGCACTCAGTTAAACTATATTTCCCAGTCTCCCTTGGAATAGGTGCAGCCATCTGATAAGTTCTGCCCAGTGGAATGTGGGCAGAAATGATGTACACCACCTTTAGGCCTGGCACATAGCAGTCCTCCCTTCTTTTTCCCTTATGTCAGCTAAACACAGGATCCTCTGAAGGCTTTAGAGAATGAAGCCACTATTCTGCAAGGAGCCTGGGTTCCTAAAAGACTGTGGAGCAGTCTCCCTGCCAACCCTTATTGGATTGATGTGAATAGGGAAAAGAATAACAGCAAAACTCATTAATGTGATACACCACTAAGATTTTAGGACTATTTGTTATAGCAATTAAAACACCCTGACTAATAAATCTTAAGATCTGTATATGAAAAGAATACTGTTGTAATTATCTTCTCAATTCATACATACAAATAAAAATGTGTGCATAGGCAACTTACTGATCATTCCAGTAAAAGTCTAGAAAATACCCATTCCCTAATGACTTTAACATAGTTTGGCATATAGTTCTACAGTCTTGGTAAGTATCAGACTTCATTTTGGGGGAACGAATGTCACAGAACTAAGGGCTTTCATTCCTATTTTCTTCACCTGGAATCTATTTTAAAAACCATTCACTTCTTAGAAAATTATTCATTTTCAGTATTACTCAAACGATGATATCAATACATCAGAATATAAGACCCTGTCACCTCTATTTAACAAGGAAGAAAAATAATTGCATATGTAGTTTTTAATTGTTGCCAAAATCTTTTAAAACCAATCTTATCTTTTGGAACAATAAGAATAAATGCTTGTATCATTGACATATGATCACAAGAAATACTTTTGTGATTGTTAAAACACTAATTACTGCACTTATGCAATCCTGCCATGGGTATCCTACTTTTTTTTTGTAATTAATTTTTATTGGAGTATAGTTGCTTTACAATGTTGTGTTAGCTTGTACTGCACAGCAAAATGAATCAGCCATACATATACATATATCCTCTCCCTTTTGGATTTCCCTCCCATTTAGGACACCAAAGTGCATTAAGTAGAGTCCCCTGTGCTATAAAGTATGTTCCCATCAGTCGTCTATTTTATACACAGTATCAATAGTGTATATGTGTCAGTCCCAATCTTGCAATTCCTCCCACCTCACCCCTTTCCCCCTTGCTTTCCATACATTTGTTCTCTACATCTGTGTCTCTATTTCTGCTTGGCAATTAAGATCATCTATACCATTTTTCTAGATATCCTACTTTTACTGTGTGCTCAATATATTCAGATAAACTCTAGCTTGCACAAATATTTCTTGGAAATGGCTTATTCTCTCAAAGTCTTTACTCACCCCAATCCTGTACTATGCTATTTGACCAAGGTAAGAATGTTTGACCATAAGCATAGTGAGCTTCCAGTTATTTTTTCTCTTAGGTGCTTTCAATCGACTACTCAGAGATTAGTTTTCCCTACACAGAGTCATTGAACTCAGTCATCTCAAAATAGCTAAAACAAAGCAGTATAGATCAGCTCCAGGTTCAATGGTCACACTGGAGGAGCACAATTCATTTGTTAATTAAATGCATACTATCTACACTACTGCCTCCAGTTAGCTTCAAATTTCTGTTTACAGGCTTGGTTTGCCTAAGAAGTGAAAATAAAAGAGACACCTCCCTCTGCTCCTGCTAAATAGTCTTTCACGGAAGCTTTTCTCCCACCCCGAGTAGCGGATCAGCCCAGTAGCATTTTAATGAATGTCAACTCTGCTACTTGTTTCTCCCTACATCCCAAAATTAATAATATAATTTGATGGTAACATAATAATTGAAAATTTATATCAATAATTTGACAGTAACACAATTTGGGGGAACAACCAACTGCCATATTATGATTCTACCTAGAAGCCCCAAGGATCAGCCTGATTTGGACCTAAACTTGTGGACAGATTTTGCCCTGGATATGACTTGAGTCTGCTCAATACTGAGCTACCTGAAGGCAGGGACTGGATCTATTTGGCTTTCTGCTGTGTATGCAACACCTGGGGCAGGGCCTAGATTATAGCGGTTTCTCAAAAAATACGTTATAGAAAGGAAGAAGTATCAAGAGATAAGGCTAGAGAACCTCATTTTATATTTTTCTCTCTATATACATATCTATATAGATATTCTTTTTCAGATTCTTTTCCATTATGGGTTATTACAAGAGGAACCGGTAATTTTAAGTAGGGGATGCACATGAATACATCTTCATTTTTAGAAAGCTCCCTCTGGCAGCGTGTGCCAGCTGCACTGGACTCCAAGCTACGTGAAGGGAGGGGACTCTGCCTGTCTTGTTCATCATTGGTATTCCCAGTACAGAACACAGGGCCTGGAACATATAATCTGCTCAAGAGTTACCTGCTAAATGAATGAATTAAAAGTCCACGAAGCTTGTCTCTGAATCTTCCAGAAGAACAGAAAAGTTTTAGGGCCTCATGAGGAATTTTGACCTCCTCTAGGTTAGCCCTGTGATTTGACTTCGCTGGTCCTTGACCCTTCTGAACTTCTAAGAAATTCACCAGAGCAGAGTGAGACATCACTCTGATCTAGAGACATCTTTTGGACCCAACTAGACATACCTCTTGGGCCTAAAGTAGAACTGATTCATTCTCCAAGACATAGAGTAGGATGAGCCATCCTCCTTGAGAACATTTTCTCAAGGGACATTTGCAGGATGCCTGGAGGTCCTTGTCAGCCCATTCCCAAAATAACAGCACTCCAAAGGATACAAACCATAGGACCAGCAGTTAACTATATGGCTGATAAACATGTTTCAACCTTGAGCTCCCCGATGTGTTTCTGTGGGTCGACTAGGCAGCCTCTGGAGTGCTGACCTTTGAAAAATGGGCATCACAACCTGACATTTGAGGCTGTTCAGTGCCTCTGGTGTCCGCACAGTTCAATAAGTCTTGCTTCTCACAAAGCCTCCTCCCCTGCTAACCCTGACTGTTCCCTAATATAAATGAGAAAATTAAACATTTACTTTGATGAGAAAATAGTACTCTCTCTTCGACACTTCTTCACACCCTCACCGATGTGATTTAGTTATAGTTTTTAGTAGCTGTTTTTACACTTTTAATTATTTTGTAGAGTTAAAATACGTAATAATGGATAACTGTGCAATACATTAAATACTTATGGGTACATTGTGCCTTCTGTTATAATATAAAATCCATCTATTCTGGTTGATGGGTTTTAACCTCACACAGAATACTTTAAACTCCATTTGGACTTGTGCCTACAATCACCTTAGCAAAGTCTCTTAAGTAACTGCGCAGAGCCTAATTAGTATGCATTATCAATTAACAAACTTAATAGCCGGCAGATTGATTAGATCCTCTGTTGCAGGGGCAGAGCTGAAGCGAAACAGAATGAAAAATCATTGCATGCATACACTGCAGCTTTGTTATTTTCTCAGATACCCTCCTCCTCCTTCACATTCCTTTAATTAATGCATGCATATGGTTCTGCATATCTGGTAAACCTGAGCTTTCCCTGACTCCTTCATAAAGCTCATTCTTAAACAGAGGGAGTCCCTGCTTCCCTTTTCTTTGGGGGGCTCTGCATAGATCATTTTCACCCCTCTTCTTGCCCTTTGCGTCGCACTGAATTTTAAAGGGCTGCTTCTCCCAGCCTGGTTATCCTCCCGGTGGTGGAAATGGGAGAGGAATACAAAGATGAGTGGGAAGCCTGTGCTTTTTAACACAGAGGACCGCCCGGGAGTCACACTGGTGGGGCTTTGACAACCGTAAAGTGCTTCTAGCAATTATTTCCAAAAACAATGGTACAAATGGACTGTCCTGTTATATCTTGTCTATTTTTGATGGACTGGAAATAATATGAATAAATGAAGGAAAATCTACATTCCCTGAAAGCGGGGATCAAGCTAAAAGGAGTCGCCAACTGCACTGTTCATAAAACACTGGCATTATAAGAATTTTACACCTTCCATAAACTTTTGTCACAAAACTCTAAAAAGACTTCTGAAGACATTTCCAACACCATAAACTGTCACCCTGTAGTGCTGGTTTGGGTTTTATTTTTCTATTTTAAACAAAGTAACGGTTCACGCCAGTTTTTCATTTACTAGCTGTTCTCGGGTATAGCATCTTTCTGCTTCTATGTGGGAAGAGTTATAATTAGGATGCGGAGGAGGCACAGAGAAGTGTTTTTTTAAATTCTGAAGCAACCTATATGCCTGTGGTTTATTGACTGTTCCCTCCAAAATCATATCAGGCATAATCCCAGGAGTCCCAGGTCTAGAAAACTTTTTCTTGACTGTCCTTCAAAAGGAAGTTCCTGCCGGCCTCTCTGACTTCACCTCCTGCCATTTTCCTCTTAGTTCATGCTGTTCCAGCTACATCAGTCTTCTCACTTCCTGAACACACAGAGCTCCTTCCTCTCACTTGCTTCTCTCAGCCTGGGATGCCCCTCCCTTCTGACGGTTTGCTTTTTCTTATCATGAAGGTCTCAGCTCAACTATCCCCTGCTAAGAGAGGCCTTCCCCAATCCCCCAGTCTAAAGTAATGCCCACTCCCCTTGCCCAACCACCATACGCTATTCATCACTCTATCATATTAATGTCATAGCTCTTCCACTGTCATACATGATCTTACTTATCTGCTTCCTTATTTAATATATTCATCCCTTCTAAGAATGCAAGCTTCTCACTGGGAAGGACTTCATCTGTTTATTCTTGGCTCTTTGGCTTCAACATTGAGCACAGTTCCAGCACATTTTAGGAGCTTAATAAATGTTTGTTGAATAAATTATGATTGAATAAATGAATAGAAAATGAATAAGGAGTGGGCATTAGTGTAAACGTGCATGAGAAGAGAAAAGGGGGTCAACACTGAGCTCAGAGTACCACCAACATTTACTAAACGAGCCCATGGGCAAAGGGCATGTCTCCAAAGAAGACAGGCAAATAGCCAACAAGCACATGAGAAGATGTTCATCCTTAGCCATTAGGGATATGCAAATCAAAATCACGAGGTACCCACTAGGAGGGCTAGAACAAAAAAGAAAGATAATAACAAGTGTCGACAAGGATATGGAGAAATTGGGACTTCCATACATGGCTGGTGGGAATGTAAAATGATGTAGCTTCTGTAGAAAACAGTCTGGTAGTTCCTCAAAATGTTAAACATAGAGCTGCCATATGACCTAGTAATCCCACTCTAAAATACACATCCTAGAGAAATGAAAACATATGTCCACACAAAAACTTGTACATGAATGTTTATAGCAGCATTATTCATTATAGCCAAAAACATCCCAAAGTCCATCCGCTGACAAATGCATGAATAAAATGTGGTCTATCCATACCATGAATTACTATTTGACCATAAAAAGGAATGGCAGGCTGACACCCACTACAACATGAATAAACCTTATGTTTATGCTAAGTGAAAGAAGCCAGTCACAAAAGACCACATATTATATGATTTCATTTATATGAAATGACTAGAAGAGGACACTCTACAGAGACAGGCAGTGGGGAATGATACAGGAAAAAGGCGTCATCAAGTAGCATCAACCAGAGCTGAATCCCTCAGGGACCCCTGGGAAGTGGCGCAAACACTCGCCTCAGAATTGTCCTGCTCAGGCAAGGCAGGGTGCGTGTTTATACAGCACCTCCCGCTTCCAGGGGAGTGAGCGTTCCACCACCCCCTACTCACTCCTCCCCCCCACCCCCCGCCCCGCACTGGCACAGAATGGCCTTGAGTGGTCGGGGCAGATCCTACCTGCCGGCAGACACCAGGAAGCACCACCACAAGGGCCGAGGGCCGGGGAGGCACTGGCGCGTCCTGGAGGGCAGGAGGCAGGGAGGCCGGGCCCCGCGCAAGGCTGGGGAGGCAGCCTTGTGCCCAGAGCAGGGCAGGTGGCGAGGTCAGAGGCTTGAGGAGGGTGAGGAGGGCTTCACACCTCTGGAGCCTGGCCTTCTGTGAGACAAACTCTCCGTGGTCCAAGCTGACTGACTCTGCACGTAGCGCCCTCCCCCTCATCCCACCAACATCCCATGATCCATCTCCGCTCATTTCTTGAGCCCTTGTGTCTGCCTTTCACGTGTCAAGCCCACCAGCAATCTGTGAGACCCGGAAGGGTATGGGCCACAGCTGTGTGATCCCAATGCCTAACTGCTCCCACCTGAGAACAGAGCCTCTGCGATAACATGCAGGATAGTAAAGCTGTTTTAAAAGTTTTGTCTTGGGGCTTCCCTGCTGGCGCAGTGGTTGCGAGTCCGCTTGCCGATGCAGGAGACACGGGTTCTGTGCCCCGGTCCGGGAGGATCCCACATGCCGCCGAGAAGCGCCTGTGAGCCATGGCCGCTGAGCCTGTGCATCCGGAGCCTGTGCTCCGCAACGGGAGAGGCCACAACAGTGAGAGGCCCGCGTACCGCAAAAAAATAAATAAATAAAAGTTTTGTTTTGTCTTTTTACTCACTTTATGCCCAAATTAATACAGCTCTGTTCTCTCTGGGGTGGGGCTGGTGGGAGAGGACTGGAGAATGGGCCGCAGAAATGGAGGGGAGGGGAGGAAGGGCCCGTCCTGTCCTAAGGACCTTGGTTTCCTAGCCACTGGCCCAATCACGCGGACTCTCACAGCAGCTATGAGACTTCCTCAAGGGTGGGGCTGTGTCACATTCGTTTTCAACCTCTGTGCTTAGGTCTCCCCTACTCTTAGGTTCCCAGTAAATGCTTTTCAGCTGAATTAGACTGATGGGAGGCAGCCTGAGGTGGTTAGCTTGCCCCAAGGGGCCCCTCCTGGGCCTGCTTTTCTGATTAGGACGCTTTGCTGCCTCCTGTTCCATTCACCTAACCCCTTCCCAAGCCCACCGCTCTCTTTCACCTTCACCCTCCCTTCTCCACACACGTATTTGTCTTCTCAAACCTGAGGAGAAATTCATCTTCGCCTTCTCCAACCATCATACCCCTTTCTTTCTCAGGTGGCAGAAGCATTTCAGATAGGGGCTCTGGTGAGTCCCACAATTTTGGATTTCACAGACCATTCATATTTCAGAAGACAGACTTGTGAAACAGACAAAGATTTGGTAACCTAATAAAAACATCAAAAATTACCATCTATCAACACCATAACTTCGTATGAGAAAGGACATTTAACAACAGCCAAAAAAGGCTTTCCCTGATAGGAAACACATACTTTCAGAATGAAGTTTGAAGGATACTTTGTAAAGATAGCACAGTTGGCAAATACATGATTTTCATTATTTATTTTGTTGTGCTGTAGATTGGTCAAAATTTTGCTGAAGATCAGTGTTGAGACCCACTGGTCTAAAGTGATTCTAAGAGTGGAATTGGAATGAGAAGGAGTCACCAAAAGAGGCTGAGGAGCAGTTAGAGAAACAGGAGGAAAACCAAGAATGTGGTGTCTGGGAGCAAGTGGAAAACAGTGTACCAAGTAGAAGAGAATGATCACCTGTGTCAAATGCTGCAGACAGGTTAAGGTAGATGGTTATACATTAAACTAAACAAAATAAAAGACATTTGGAAAAGAGAAAAAAAACAAGAGTAAAATTTGAGGCTAGGGAAGTCATGGCTGGAAGGGAGAGGTATTTGGGGCCATATAAAGCCATAAAATAAACGTGTGCCACACCACCCGTGATTAACAGCACCCACAGCTGGCCAAGCACTCTAGGTCCTTCTTTCTGCCCTCTACTTCCTAGGACCCTCACTTGCCTTCCACCTCAATTCTGACCCTAGAGCCCCCAATCTAGTGTGTTCTTCACGTCTCCTGGGTAACTTAACATCCCTTTCAACGTTTTATAATCTGTCAGTTTAGAGAAATTAAGTAGATATTCTGACAATATTCAAAATCTAATTTTACTGGAAGAGCAAATCAGTTACTTGGGTAACTTGTACTACAGCTTTCCAGTTGTTGGCTTTTGCAGGTACTTAAAACCTAGTCTGCCAGAAACAATGTCCAACCCAGCAGCATCGAGCAACCTAGTGCCCAGATTACAGTCTTAAATACAATTTCTTACTAAAAGGAATCAGTGCTCCTTGGAGAAGTGGTTGATGCCAGGATTATGCAAGGTGAGCCTGGAATACCTTGTCATACCAGACAGCAAGAAAGCTCTCAGAGACAACCAAGGTCATGTCAAAAGACACAAGAGCCAACTTGAAGGCACTCCCACTGCCCAAAGGTGAAAGAATCTGAGCATTAAAAAGGATAACAAGTATAATGTATTAAAATACATCAAATATATATAAATGCATAAGTGCATAAAGACAAAAAAATTGATAACGTCACCATTAGGTGAAAGACCAACGGGAAACTTTATATGATGAATCAGGCTAACAGCCCCTCAACCTACTGTCAGTTGTAAAATCACAAAAAGAGAGACAATGGGACACTATGTGCCTCCTTATGTAATGCAACAATGAAACCCACGTGTCGTTATGCTCAATGAAGTAGTCTTGACAGAAAAAGATAAATAAAAATAAAGCCTATATAGCTGATTCACTTTGTTATAAAGCAGAAACTAACACACCATTGTAAAGAAATTATACTCCAATAAAGATGTTAAAAAAATTAAATAAAATAAATAAAACAAAATAAAATAAAGCCTATACCTGATTAAGGCTCTAGATTTTACTATAGAATATACAGAAAACAGAAGAATGTGTTCAACTATGGGAATGCATTTAGAAAGATCCAGAATATGGTATATTTTATAGGAAATAAAATTTTACTTTATTAATAATAATTGTATTTTATAGAAAAATTATCTGATTTCTTCAATAAATAAACAGCAAAAAATTAAAAGGAGAAGACCCAGAAATTTAAAAATTCTTTAGAGGCGTATCAACAAAATGCAGAGTATGTAACTTGCTTGGATTTTGAATAACAACAAGCCAACTGCAAAGAAGTTATGACACAACTGGAAAAACCTGAATACTGTTTAGATACATGATGATATTAAGGAATTGTTACTTTTTTAGGTGTGATGATGGTTGTGGCCATTTATGTTAAAAAAAAGGTCCTTATTTTTTTTAGAGGTGCATATTGAAGTATTTACAAGAGAAAATATCTTATTCGTCATATAAAAAAAACACGGTTGAAAAGGGGTTGTGGAAGAGATGCCTAGGAAAACAAGATTGGTCAGGTGCTAACTACTGAAGCTGCAAGATGGGTACATGGTGATTTATTATACTAGTTTCTCCACTTTTGTATATATTTGAAATTTTCCATAATAAAAAATAAAACCCTAGCTTCATGAAGGTTTTGAGTATCATGCTTTCCTGCCGGAACATCAGTGCTAGAATTTTACTCTGTAGGAATAAAACAAGTAAAACAAACAGCTTTTCTCCTACAAATTGCTACTGGGTATATGGTGACATGTAAGTCTGTGCTACTTAATTTTAATGTACTCCACAAATGAGACACGCTGAGACTTCCTTCAGGAAAACTTCATTGTTTATTTAGTAACATATAGGGAGAATGGCAGTAAGACTAGTGGGGGCGAAAAAGCTAGTTTCTTTTCCAGTCACTTTTAATAAAGGAGTTGGGGAGGGTAAAACTAGTTTAACATAGGGCTTGATGTTTCTCATTGAAGCAGGTTAGGGCAGTACCAGTACTTACTGAGTACTTACTAACCACAAGTCACTGTGCTAAGCACTTCATACTGCATACGATAACACTACAAGAGAGGTACTATTATCATCCCCATTTTACAGATGAAGAAACAGACGTTTAGAGAATTAAAGTAACATACTTCTTCCACTCATAAACCCACCAAAGATAGATCTGCTTCCTACTGTGTGACCTTTGTCCGTTCTCTTCCTTCAGCCTCATAACTGTAGCTGCCATTTTTGAGTGCCCACTAGGTACTAGCAATGTGAAATTTACACACATCAATTCACTTTAACCTTCACTCAAACACCGAAGGGGTTTCCTACCATCCTCATTTTATAGATGAAGAAACTGAGGCTCAGAGAAATGACTTGCCAAGATGACACAGCTAGCAATGGAGGAGGGTTTCAAACTGACCCCAAAGCCTGTCTCTTGATCACTCCTTGTTATCTATGGCTCAAAAGGTCCTTCCTCTGTTCTCCACTACACTGCTACTCCCTCCCTTTTGGTACCAATGTCATTATATCATGCACGTTCACTGGGGACAGGGATGGTGTCCATTCAGCAAATACCTATCAGGCACCTTATGTGCAGTCACTGAATCTTCCCCAGTGCCTAGCACGTAGCTGGTGCTTCATAAATGCCATCTGAACAGCAGCATGTTTCTTAAGATCAGCATAAAACAAACCACCACTTACAGTCAATATTTTAATATACTATGTAGTTATTCCCCTCTTCCTTGCCCAAAGTTTTTGCCTAAGTAAAATAGTATTTATCACACTGGAAATCATTGTTTTGGGTATGTTAAAGGCTGAACAAATTTAGAATTTCATCAGGACTGGTCAATGGCACAAAACTCTGAATGGTAATATGGAATGGTGGTAGTTTCAGGTCAGAAAGCTATGACATTTTGAGGCAGAGAAAAGCCAAGAGGCTATTAAACATATGTTCTTTCCCTAGAGTTAGCAACATCCCCTTTAGATGCTTTAAACTTACAAATAGCCACTCTAACCCTTTTTAATTTTAACACTGCTGATAAGATATAATTGTTCAAAGTGGAAAAGAAAAAAACATCACTCTTCATTATTTAATGCAGATGAACCAAATTGGAAAAAATTATGTTTCCTTCTCTGAAAAAGCTGTCTCTTATTTTTATCATCCTCAGTCCTTTGTTTTATATAGTTTACACTCGATTCAGAAAATGCCTGTCTAGATTCACTTTCCTAGCTTAAGTTACTAACTCCTTGTTCTTGTATTTGACACTAACTCAAATAGCCTTGAAACAATTATCCTCTTCATTCCCTTCAGAATTGTCTATACTTTAATGAGTTCCCACTTAATCTCTTCTTTGCCAAAGAATACCACTCTGATAGCTAAGATCCTTAAATCCCCAGGTGGCTCTCTTTGCCCTCTGTTGTATCGTCTCCATTTCTATAATATCCTTTTATAATAAGGTGACTGGAACTGTGCATAGTATTCCAAATGTGGCCTCATCAGTCCTCACAAAGAACCCAGATAATTCCCTGGATTTATATTCAATCCCTGTTCTTAATCACCCCCAAATGGGGGCTATCACAGGGTCTCTATTGCCATTAAACTCTGAAAATATGAAATATTGAGTTTCTTTCTACTCCCATTTTATCCAGCCAAATTTCCAGTTTCCAAACACAGTGGGAAGTCTGGACCACTCTGGCAACTAAATATACATTTTTTTTCCCCCCACAATCCTGGGGCAAAAAGAAAGTATACATATCCTTCAGGCCTGTTCACTGTAGCAGGCAGGAACAAGAGACTCTTTCTTCAGGCAGCCAATGACTGAAAGAGGATCCCTCCTTTGGGAGATTAACATTGGGTTTGTTTTGCACTGACCCCATCACTTCCTCCTCCATTGCATCTCCTTCAGAGGAGAGGGGGGGTCTAAAGCCAAAGATGACCCTGGAGTGGAGGAAAAATAGCAGATGCTCCTCAAAGACGTACATTCTTGAGTAGAAAATTTGGTGAATTCAGGTTTTTGAAAAGATCCCTAGAACCCAAAGAATACAAATGCTTCAAATGTTTTTGCATCTAACCTCGAGCATGCACACCTGCACACACACAGGTACACACACACACACACACACACACACACACACACTCACCTTCTATATTCCAGCTATTCAATGTGAAACATGATCTCAGTCCTTTGAGGCTTTAGTCTTGTGTGGGAGACAGACAATCAAATGAACACCTAAAGGAATACATAATCACAAAATAAAATAAGCTTTCAGAGGAGCCTGATCCAGTCTGAAGGACCAGGGAAGGCTCCCCCAAGGAAGTGATGGAACTGATATGGGTGTACAGTAATGAGTAAGAGGTATTGCACTGGCTTGGAGATAGGTGAGGGCTAAGCATTCCAGGCAAAGTGAACCACATGTGCAAAGGCCTTATGGCTTTTGGGGGAAATGAAACACTACCAATTTGCTAGAGGGCAGAGAGTGAAGAGAATGGTACAGAAGAGCTAGAGATAGGTAGGACCAGACCATGAAAAGCCATGGTAAGGATTTGGGTATTTTTTCTATGAGCAATGGGGAACCATTGAAGAATATAAATTAGGGGAGTGTTTTTTAAATTTTTGTTGGAGTATAGTTGATTTACAATGTTGTGTTAGTTTCTGCTGTACAGCAAAGTGAATCAGTTATACATACATCCACTCTTTTTTAGATTCTTTTCCCATGTAGGTCATTACAGAGTATTGAGTAGAGTTCCCTGTGCTATACAGTAGTTCCTTATTAGTTACCTATTTTACATACAGTAGTGTGTATATGTCAATCCCAATCTCCCAATTTATCTCTTCTCCCCTTTCCACCCTGGTAACCATAAGATTGTTTTCTACATCTGTGACTCTATTGCTTTTTTGTAAATAAGTTCATTTGTACAATTTTTTTAGATTTCACATATAAGCTGTATCATATGATATTTGTCTTTGTCTGACTTACTTCACTAAGTATGACAACCTCTAAGTCCATCCATGTTGCTGCAAATGGCATTAATTCATTCTTTTTTATGGCTAAGTAATATTCCATTGTGTATATATACCACATCTTCTTTATCCATTTATCTGTCAATGGACATTTAGGCTGCTTCCATGTCTTGGCTATTGTAAATAGTGTTGCAATGACATTGGGGTGCATGTATCTTTTTTTTTTTGCGGTACACGGGCCTCTCTCTGTTGTGGCCTCTCCCGTTGCGGAGCACAGGCTCCGGACGTGCAGGCTCAGTGGCCATGGCTCATGGGCCCAGCCACTCCGCGGCATGTGGGATCTTCCTGGACCAGGGCAAGAACCCGTGTCCCCTGCATCGGCAGGCGGACTCTCAACCACTGCGCCACCAGGGAAGCCCTGCATGTATCTTTTTGAATTATGGTTTTTCTCCAGGTATATGCCCAGGAGTGGGATTGCTGGATCATATGGTAGCTCTATTTTTAGTTTTTTAAGGGACCTCCATACTGTTCTCTATAGTGGTTGTACCAATTTACATCCCCACCAACAGTGTAGAAGGGTTTCCTTTCCTCCACACCCTCTCTAGCATTTATTATTTGTAGACTTTTTGATGATGGCCATTCTAACCAGTGTGAGGTGATACCTAATTGTAGTTTTGACTTGCACTTCTCTAATTATTAGTGATGTTGAGCATCTTTTCATGTGCCCGTTGGCTATCTGTATGTCTTCTTTGGAGAAATGTCTATTTAGAAGGAAGTGACTGACAAGGGATTAATCTCCCAAATATACAAATAGCCCATGCAGCTCAATAACAAAAAAACAAACAACCCAATCAAAAAATAAGGGAGTGTTTTGAAAGCAGATTTGTGTTTTGAAAAGTTCTCCCAGGCTGGCATGATCAGAGGGTGTGGCAAATACCTGTGATGTGCTGTGCCACATCCCCTAGAGCCACCTGACTTCAGCACAGCTACAGTGGACAGTTCCACACAGTGTTACCAGTGTGCCATATCATTTAGAGTGGAGGACTAAGGGAAGCCCATATTTAAGGGGAGGGGAATGAGATTCTACCTGTTAATTGGAGGAGTGTCAAACAACTTGACATAGTAATATGCTTTGGGAGTGGACCCTATAAATGAATTCCAAGCTTTGTTTCATTTCCAATGCGAAGATACTCAAACGAGAGAACAAAGTCCTGCCTGGAATGCTCCTGTGAGGGTCTGATATTTACTTAACACATCAATATACATGAGTAAATCTGTCTCTCCAAGTTATTCCTGCTCATTATAGGGGAGATTCCTACTTGGTACTAAACCAGTGAGGAGGTAGGGAAGAACTGAGACTGTTAGTCTATCCAAGAGTCATGGGTACAAGGGAAAGCAGCCAACTCCTTCCTTGTGATAGAGGCTGCCTTAAGAGAAAGTAGAAGGAAAATTATATTAATGACATATTCAAGTTTTTGAAATTGAACTTAGAAATAGCGAGGTTCATGATTTATTTTTCAATATTTGTATTGACTACTTTGATCTCACAAATGTCAAGCCATTTATTCTATAGTTAAGGTGCTCATATTTTCAATGGAAGTATTTCCTTTTAAATGTTAAGAGACATCAACCTCGAAATCAATCCATTTTCTCCTTTTGTAAAAATTAGAATATGATAGCAGGACACAGTCTAATTGATGTTAACAGGGATCAGTGCAAAAAAGGAAACCCAAAGTCTTCTATCTGATTTTCCTTTTAAGACTAACAGTTGAATAATAGTAGCTATTTTGAACTCATCTACGGTCATTGATCTAACTTGTCACAAATAAATCAATAGTCAATCAATATGCTCTCTGAACTAAACAATGAATTTGGAAACAGTCAATTCAAACCCTAACACCACCATGGTGACCCCACTCTAGCCACTTATCCTTAGTTAAACTGCTTTTCAGTTTAATCTGTTAACAATGGCACTGCTGTTTTTGCCATCACAAAAATAAGTTGATTCATAAAGTATAACTTCCAATGCATAGTTGTTTTTTCCTGAGACTCTGGGCCTGTAATTCCAGAAGCAGCTAAGAGGAAGAAAATTAGGGTAATGTAAATTCAACATGTAGATTTATTCTGACTGTGAACACTGGATGTCTTAGATATAATATAGGCAGTTGGAACTTTTCCATAAAAAACCTTATTCATTATCCATTATTCATTTAAAGTAACATGAATTTTTAAACATTCTGGTTAACTCTTGCTGTGTAACAAACTACCCCAAAACTTAGTAGCTCAAAGCCATAATTTATTATTAGTACTATATACATCATGATTCTGTGGGTCAGGAATTCAGACAGGACAGTGAAGATGGCTCATCTCTGCTCTATGATGCCTGGGACCTCAGCTGGGATAACTCAGAAGAACAGGAGCTGGAAAGCTGTCAGGGTCTCTGTCTCTCTCTTTCACCCCTCCACCTCCTGCCCTTCAAGATACACAACTTTCTCCACCTTCTCTCTCCATGTAGTTAGTTTGGGCTTGCTCACAGTATGGAAGCTTCAGAGTAGTCACATATCTTACATGGCAACTGGGGGCTTTAAGAAGGAGTGTGCCCATGAACAGAAACCAGATTTAAGTTCTCTTAAAATGTTGGCCCAGGGGCTTCCCTGGTGGCAAAGTGGTTAAGAATCCGCCTGCCAATGCAGGGGACACAGGTTTGAGCCCTGGTCCGGGAAGGTCCCACATGCCACGGAGAAACTAAGCCTGTGAGCCACAACTACTGAAGCCCACGTGCTCTAGGGCCTGCATGCTGCAAGTACTGAGCCCCCATGCTGCAACTACTGAAGCCCGCATGCCTAGAGCCAATACTCCGCAATGAGAAGCCACTGCAATGAGAAGCCCACACACTGCAACGAAGAGTAGCCCACACACTGCAATGAAGAGTAGCCTCCACTCGCCACAACTAGAGAAAGCCCATGCGCAGCAACGAAGACACAACACAGCCACACACACAAAAAATGTTGGCCCAAATTGGCACAGTGCTACTTCCACCATATTCTGTTGGTCAAAAAAAGTCCACTCAGATTCAAGGGAAAGGAGCATAGATCCCATGTCTCAGTAGGAAGCATTTTGAAGAATCTAAGCCATCTTTAGTCCACCACACTTAATTATCTCCTAGTATGCCTTATAATGTAACAGACATTCTAGCTTCCGATAATGGAAGAGAAGCCCCTATTGGGCCAACCCTCATAAAGATAACAACTATGAACACTGGACAAATATAAACAAACAGATATCCGAAGGCACTGGAGAGCAAACAAAATCAAACACTGAAAGGGAGTCAACAACTGGAAGAAGGAATGGCACTGGAAAAATTTTTCATTTTTTATGGCTTTTTACCTAAGGGCCCTAGCCAGTGCCAATCAGAGCAGCTAACACTAGGATAGAAGGTCTAAAGTCTTACTGGCTTGAAGAATAAGAGGAAAAACTTCAGAGATAACACAACAGTCTAAAAGTGAAGGGAGGACACCCTAAAAAATGAGAGAGCCCCAAATTCTGCATATGAACTCTCCCCAAATCTCTGACCACTGAACTATTCATATATAGAGCAAACTCCAAGCAGCCCAGATAAGACTACAAGTGCTGAATGAGATTTCAGCTGCTGTCCAGCCAAGTTAGCTGCCTGTTTTATGTTTTAATAACAAAACAATAACTTTCAGAAGGACAAAACAAAATCCAGCGTTTTAATACTGTATCATTCAATGCCCAGGATATAATCCAAATGTATAAATACATTTAAAAATGTGACCTAGACTCAAGAGAAAATGAAATCAATGAAGATCAACCCAAAGATGACTCACAAATTGAAATTAGTAGACAGGGAGTTTAAAACAGCTGTTATAATTATGTTCAAGGACATAAAAGAAAATATGCTTTTAAAGAATGAACAAATAGGAAATCTCAGCAGAGAAATGGAAACTATTTTAAAAAAGAATCAAATCAGAATCTTAGAAATGAAAAATAAAATATATAAAATAAAAATTCGCTGATTGAGCTTAGTAGAAGAATAGAGATGACAAAGAAAGAAGTCAGTGAACTTGAAGCTCAAGCAACAGAAATTATTCATTCCAAAGAACAGAAAGAAAAAACGTTAAAAAACATGAACAGATCCCCAAGGATCTGTGGAACAATGTCAGAAAGTTTAATACATGTGAAATTAGAGTCCCAAAAGTTGACAAGGGGGAAATGAAGCAGAAAAAATATCTGAAGAAAGAATGACCAAAATTGCCCAAATCTATTGTAAGACATAAATCTATAGATTGAAGAAGTTAAGCAAACCACAAGATGAATAAATACAAAGAAAAACTACTTCTATGTACATCATAGTCAAACTTCTGAAAACCAAAGATAAAAAGAAAATCTTGAAAGTAGCTAGAGAAAAATAGCACATTACACACAGAGAAACAATGATAAGAATTAGGCTGACTTCTTGTCAGAAACAATGAAGTCCAGGAGAAATATTTAAAATGCTGAAAGAAAAACACCACTGTCAACCCAGAATTCTATATCCAGCAAAAATATTCTTCAAGAATGAAGACAAAATAAAGATGCTTTCAGATAAAAGCAACAGAACACCATGGAAAAATATACCTTGTTAACTCTACTTGAACTTACTAACAGTCACTGTTAATTTAAAATATAATCATATTTATGTAAATTAATTATACTTCAATAAAAAAATATATAAACAGATTTTTCTCTTTGCACTCCCAACTGTTCTGTTATTCCATTTCATTTTGGCTAACTTGCCTCTGTACACAAATTCCCTACTTTTGCCTCCTCTTTCCTATCAAAGAGTATTAAAAGCTTATTGACTGAACTGTAGTAAAGAGGTATAATTTTGAGCAAATACTCTGTGCCAGGATCCTTCTAAGGCTATTACATTTAATCCTTATCCTTATCAACAGTTGGGGCTGGTATTATCAGGACAAAATTACAGATGAGAAAATGGGCTGAAACTAATTATCAGTAATGTGTCCAAGGTCACAAAGCTAGTTAGTGCTAGAACCAGGTCCAGGTAGAGGTTCTTGATCTGCTTGAACAATATTTCATGGACACGTATATATAGCTTGAAAATTGACTATGTCCCTTAAGGATCCCTTCTAAGATCTGTTTATACTATTTGAGTAACTAACTCTTTTTTTTATTTTAAAGGCAAAATTTCAGGTTAGCACTCTGATTGAGTCTGTTAGTTGCCTGGTAACTGCCTGCCCTCTCCCCTTCCCCACATTCTCCTCCCTTTAGCAATAGAGAACACCCCAACGACCCCCAAACACAACACTCTATCTCCCAGCCTCCCTTCAAGCTACTTGTGGGCCATGTGACCAAGTTTGGGTAAATGGGATAGGAGTGGGTTTGAATATAACCAGAGTTCAACTTCTGATCAAGTACTTAAAGAAAAAACATTTGCCTTAGACTCCCTATTCCGTTTCCTGAGGGCTGGAAAATGCAAACATGGGCCCCTGCCTTGGACCTGGCAATGAAAGCTACATGTGAAAGGCAGCAGAGTCAACCTGTCTGCCAGTCTTCAAAGATGGCTCTAGGTGGCTGGACTGGGCATGGAATACCTTAAAACAATTTAAAGAAAACCAAAAGATTAAAAAATTTAAAGGCATTTGTTGAAAACCTGGGTATGTGGTCATCTCTGTGAATTTGGCGTTTTACTTAACCTCTCTAAGCTGTTTTCCCATCTCAAAAATGGGATGATTATTTTACTTTCCTCACAGGGCTGGTCTGAGGGGGGAATAAGATGATGTGTATAAACATTAACACAGTGCCTGGCACAGAGAGCCCACATGTGTTACACGTATCATGTGTCACTGGGCTAGATGCTATGAAAGATTCTTCAAGTACTGAGTGCCCTCAGACACTGCAAAGAACACCTGCTTAATGAACGCTACATGTGGAGATTAAGAACTTGCAGCCGCTAAGACAGGTGGTAATGATGTCAAAGGCTATGTTTTCATTCTCATTTGACCCCCCTTCTTTCTCACCATTCTCAACTCATCTCATCTCTCTTAAAAGAATGTAGTGTGGTTTAAAAACATGGTCTTCTATAGTTCTGAAGGAGATTTTATACACACACACACACACACATACACATACACACACACACACTCCAGGTTAATTCTTAGAAAATTAATATCTCATTTTGAGGCCAGGTCATTATGGGATTACTAAGATGGTAAATTTCTCTCAATAAAAGAAATTATTATTTTCCTGCTGTATTCATAGAGACTTCCCTCCCAGTCCTCCCCCAACCCCAATCTGAGCTTCTCTCAATTCTCCTTCAAAAGGATATGTGATACCCTGGGAAGCGGATAGCATGGGATGACTGTTCAACATTCAGTGCGTGTCTTCAGCACCAACAGAGGAAAGATTAGAAATATAAGCACAGCCCCTTGTTTATTGCAATTTCACAGCTGTGGCAAATGCCACAGAACTCAGGGTTGGTGGCAGGAATTAGTGAAGACCTGATAGTAATGTCTTCTTTCCCCTCACTGTCTCCTCTCTTTTCAGGGTGGCTGCCAGTTAATGCTTCTAATAAGTTAATTTGTAAATAAGGAGTAAAGGAAGGCCAAGGAGAGGAGGCTATGGGGAGAGCTAGGGCAGGGAGAGGAGGGCCAGACTGGCAAAGGAGGAGGAAGAACCAGAGAGAAGGGGATGAGAACATGGGAGAGAAGGGAAAAAGGGACAGAGGACAGAGCAAGGAACAGTTTGGGAGGAAGTGGAGTAGACTTTTATTTATTTATTTTTAATTTATTTTACTTTTTATTTATTTATTTTTGGCTGCGTTGGGTCTTAGTTGCTGCACACGGGCTTTCTCTAGCTGCAGTGAGCAGGGGCTACTCTTCGTTGCGGTGCGCGGGCTTCTCATTGCAGTGGCTTCTCTTGTTACGGAGCACGGGCTCTAGGCTCACGGGCTTCGGTAGTTGTGGCACGTGGGCTCAGTAGCTGTGGCTCACGGGCTCTAGAGCACAGGCTCAGTAGTTGTGGCACACGGGCTTAGTTGCTCCGCGGCATGTGGGATCTTCCCAGACTAGGACTTGAACCCGTGTCCCCTGCATTGGCAGGCAGATTCTTAACCACTGCGCCACCAGAGAAGTCCCCAGAGTAGACTTTTAAAAGAAAAAGGGGGAAGAAAAAGTTGCACACATGAGGAAGAGCAGCCGTTTCAATTTCCTCTCTCTAGCAACGATATAAGGATGATGGGGAGAAATATAGCGATAATCTCAAAACTAATGAAGGAGGCAAATCTGAGTCTAGTCTCCCTTTTTTAGCACCTGGAAAATTTGAAAGAGTACGACTTGTATAAATTCTAAGGTAGTCATCTCCCTGCCTTGCCGCCAGTCCTGCTTCTGGTGATACATTATTGCCTCCATCTTTAAGTCTAGGAATAACTCAGAGGAGGACAGACTCCAACTCCCCAAGCCTAAATTCTAACCTCCACAAAGGGCTTGGCCACACTGGATTGGCCGGGACCTAGGAACGACTTAAGTAAGGGAGGTGCTGGGAGCCTAGGTGGCATGTTGGTGGAAACCTCACGTTATGGGGTTCTGACATCCTTTAGAATAGGGCCTCCTGCCTTCTGGGATCCCCCATGACCCGAGGTTGAGGTCCCATGCCTCTCCCCACCCAGGGGGCTTCTCGACTGCCACAGAAAAGCTGCACTGACTTGCCTCCCAATCTGCCATTCCATGGTGGGAGAAGGATAAAAGGGAAATGCAAAAATTGAGAGGAAAATGGACTAGAAAACTCAGGGATGAAAACAGGCTATGAAATTTGAACCCCAATTTCTAGGTATTTCCCCTACTAGTTCTGACTCAGCAATTATGAAGCAATTGACTTTAGAACAAACCATTTGTCTTTCAACAAATACACCAGGTTCAAGACCCAGAACAGTATAGTTGAAGTAAGCACATCTGGCTCTGTATTATTTCCCAATTTAAAAGACTTGTGATTTTTTTTTTTCTTTTGTTTGCGGTACGCGGGCCTTTCACTGCTGTGGCCTCTCCCGTTGTGGAGCACAGGCTCTGGACGCTCAGGCTCAGCGGCCATGGCTCACGGGCCCAGCCGCTCCGCGGCATGTGGGATCTTCCCGGACTGGGGCACGAACCCGTGTCCCCTGCATCGGCAGGCGGACTCTCAACCACTGCGCCACCAGGGAAGCCCAAGACTTGTGATTTTTGCAAAAGGTTCTGGATGAACAGCTTTGGGTAGAGCGTGGCTTTGCTTGTCACATGAAGTGCCAGGGTCCACGTTTGGGCTGCATGGCTTTATCCCTCCACCTTTCCAATGCCTTTCCTTTGAACTATTACCAGCCAGCCCCTTCTTCTGCTTTCCTCTCATGATCCAAATTCCCTCCACATTGGCAACCCCTTGAGAAAGCCAGGAGAACACTGCGCCTGCAGCCACAGCCCCAGCTCTGTCACCATAGGGAAGGCAAACCCAGAACCCTCCATCAGCCGTCTCCCTCCCGCAGAAGACTGTCAGTCAGTGTCAGTGGGCCAAGAGCCTTTTACCAGCTCCAAACAAGCCAGACTCATTCCCAAGAACCAAGGAAAATGCTCAGCTTTCCATCAGTAGCTTGAAACTTTCAGTTCCACTTGAGACAGATTTGAGTTGACCTGTCAAAATCTGAGATACAGTATGCAGTTGAATTTGAAAGGAAAAAGAGGGAAAAAAACCCCAAGTTGTCCTATATTTCCTCCATGTGTGTTGAGTTTTCAAAGTATTCCCTACTGTCTTTTTCTACCTGCTCCCAGTGAAAGTAATCAATAACCTGGATAACTTTGGAACACCAGTCACCAGGCTGAAATTGAGCAGGTGCCCGTGGAAACAGGCCATTGGCCATGAGGGAGAGGGGCAGTAGGGTACATGGGTTATAAGCACAAGGTCTGGAGCCAAACGTTTTGAGTTCAAATCTCACCTCCACTGTTTACTACTTCTGGGACCTTGGGAAGTATTTAATCTATGCCTCAGTTTCTTCAACTATAAAAAAGCAAGTGTTAAAAATGGTGTGAACTGAGATGCTGTGAGGATTAAATAAGCTAACAACTGGCACACGGTAAGTACCCTACTTGTATTTATTACTCCTCCTCCACCACCACTACTACCACTACTACTGCTACTACGTGTTCTGTGGGACATACAGGGGCCTCTCTAGTATGAAACTAGTCTTCTCGGTTGCCCAGGAGGAAGAGCCCTGGGTAGGTGACCCCATCTTCTAACTGCATTTCCTTTCTTTTTAAAAAAATTTTATTGAAGTATAGTTGACTTACAATGTTGTGTTAATTTCTGCTGTAGAGCAAAGTGATTCCGTTATACACATATATATTCTTTTTCATAATCTTTTCCATTATGGTTTATCACAGGATATTGAACATAGTCCCCTGTGCTATACAGTAGGACCTTGTTGTTCATCCATCCTACAGATAACGGTTTGCATCTAATTGTCTTTCAGCTGTGATTACTCACTATAATAAAGAGAACAGATTAGAGAAAAGATGGGCAAAAAAGTAAGGTGGTCCTTCCCAGCCCTGTTGATCAAACCTCCCCTACCCCGACTACAGAGTCTAGGTTGACGGCTACAGATTAAGGGATTCCTAAGGGGGAGCACAAAGAAGGAGCTCACAAAATAGTTTTACTGATGATGTGACTGAGTTTAAGGTTGTGTATGGTACCAGCTGTCCCCAAATGAAATATCTGAAGCTAGAATCACACTTATTAGCACAGAATTGATTTACAAAACTCAAGGAGGGCACGGAATTCCTATGAACTGTAAATTAGTAAATTGCTTTTTAATCTACCATAAAAGAGCATTGAAAAGTCCTCTTAAAATCAAAGGGCTGCTAATTCAATCATAAACACATTTACCCAATGGTGCTCAAGGCAAGAGGAAACCTTCAAGGCTGCGCAATTACATTTAAAACATATAATTTAAGAAATGATTTAAGTTTAATTACAATATCGAATGAAGATATGTGTTATTCTGAGGAGACATTGGCCTCCACATTAATATTTGCTTTTAAAAATATTTTTAAATGAAACGGCACTTTCCCCATATCGTGCTTCCTGATCATACCTACTTTTCTGAGAGCCAGGGAAGATAATGGTGAAGAAGATGGTTCCAGACACAGCTGTCCTCTTGGGGCAGAGTGTGTGCCCTCCAAGCTACAGTGTGCAGAGAGGACTAGAGAGGGAGAGATTGAGTTGGCCTGGAATAGGAATTGCAGGCTACACACTACATCAGAGACAGAAACTTTTACAGTTCAGCAATCTGTCCCCGTGTGATAGATGCGGAAACTGAGACCCAGAAGGATGAGGTGACTGGCTTGCCATTAGGGCCCAATGTCAGAACTAAAAGCCGGTTCTTCTCTTAGGTCAGTCTTCTTTCTACTTTACCAGTAGTTCTCAGGTTCGAAAGTGCTTAAGAATTACCTGGAGATCCTGTTTGATATGGTGGTTCCTGCCTCTCCTTTTCTGAGTCCGCAGGACTAAGATGCGATACCAATCCAGGCAACATGGATGCAAGTGGAATCAGAGACCACACTTTTTTTAAAATTTAATTTTATTTATTTTTTATACAGCAGGTTCTTATTAGTTATTTATTTTATACATATTACTGTATACGTGTCAATCCCAATCTCCCAATTCATCCCACCACCACCACCACCCCCTGCTTTCCCGCCTTGGTGTCCATACATTTGTTCTCTACATCTGTGTCTCTATTTCTTCCCTGCAAACAGGTTCGTCTGTACCATTTTTCTAGGTTCCACATATATGTGTTAATACACGATATTTGTTTTTCTCTTTCTGACTTACTTCACTCTGTATGAGTCTCTAGACAGAGACCACACTTTGAGAAACTCTGCTGTAAGTTGACTGTCTTACGGCAGATGCTTCTCAATTTATTAAGCCATTCAGCTAATCAATCCAGAAGTGAAAGCCCTTTGAAAAGTGGTACTGATATACTTTCAGTGTGCCCTGAAGACGCACTTCACTCCTCGGTACATTTTTCTATTCAAAATATTATCCACAGAGCAGCAGCAGCGGCATTATTACCTGGGATCTTGTTAGAAATACAGATTATCAGGCTCTACCCCAGACCTAATGAATCAAAACCTGCATCTTAACAAGACCCTTGGGTGATTTGAACGCCCAGCAAAGTTTGAGAAGCACTGATAAAAGGTCCACAAAGTCTTGTGGAATACAAAAACAATTGATCTTATTCTATCTTATGATTTTATGGGTCAGGAGTGGGGCCGGACTCACCTGAGTGATTTGTTCTGTTCCATGGTGACTGGGACCTCAGCTGGGGTGGCCCAGGTGTCTGGGGATAGTGGAACAGCTCAACTAGATCCGTATGACGGGGGCCTTGGTTCATCTCCAGGTGGCATATGCTGTGGCTAGAGTGTCCCATATGGTGTCTTCATTCACATGACTGGCATTTGGGCTGAAATGGGTGGAAGCTGTGGGCTGGTCAGCATTACTCTGTTTCCACTGGAGGTGGTCTCAGGGGACTCAGGCGCCTGGCTTCACTCAGGGGGGTGGTTGGGGAGGGGAGAGGGTTCCAAGAGACAGGAAGTGGAGGCCGCCAGTCTCTTAAAGCCTGGGGTCAGGACTTCCCTGGTGGCGCAGTGGTTAAGAATCCACCTGCCGATGTAGGGGATGTGGGTTTGATCCCTGGTCCGGGAAGATCCCACATGCCGCGGAGGAGCTAAGCCCGTGCGCCACAACTACTGAGCCTGCGCTCTAGAGCCCGCGAGCCATAGCTACTGAGCCCGTGTGCCACAACTACTGAAGCCCACGTGCCAAGAGGCCATGCTCCACAACAAGAGAAGCCACCGCAAGGAGAAGCCCACGCAATGAAGAGCAGCCCCCGCTCGCCGCAACTAGAGAAAGCCCACGCACAGCAAGGAAGACCCAACACAGCCAAAGATAAATAAATAATAAAAATAAAATTAAAAAAAAAAACCCAAAGACATTCATTATAAAAAAAAAAAAGCCTGAGGTCAGAAACTGGCCCAGCCTCACACTGGTTGTGGAGTCACAGAGCCTGCCCAGATTCAAGGGGAGGGGATGTGGACCCCAGCTCTCCGTGGGAGAATTTGTGGCCATCTCTAACCTGCTTACTAACTGAACATCGGAAATGCTTAGAATTGTGAAGCACTTTTAGCCAATCTATGAGCAAAGAGCCAGGCTGTGAAGGGCTAAACTGGAAATAAAATCTGAGGTGAGAAAGAGAGACAGCTGGAAAAGACTTTACAGGAGAAGATGAGACTCAATGGACTTGGAAGTGTTAGTAGGGGCTAGACAAGCTGAAAGAAAGGAAAAGCACCTTCCAGAGTAATTTCTAGATCTTAGTAGCCTAAGGCTAGTTTTTTTGTCCCCGCTCCCGCCCCCAGCCCCGCCCCTACCCCTGACTCTGGGCCTTAGGATAAGTGTGGTAGAATCCTACTACAGAACCGGTAGGTATCCTACCTTAGAGGATACCACGTTGTCCTCTTCCCATAGTTACCTCCATGTAAATCTGCAAAGTAGAAACAGCTTCTCAGATTAAGGTTTCCAAAGAGATCTGAAATGTCCCACAGGCTCACCACTCTCTTAAGCATTCAGAGAAAATCAGCAGCTTTGTACTATGTCACAGAGAGTGGTTTGCTCAAATCGGAGTCATTTCCTATCCAAAAAGGATAGATAATTCTAGGCCCTGATTTTCCTCTGCTCTAACTGGGAATATTATAGCCATCGTACAGGAAACAACCCTTAGAATGACCCTTGGATCCAGAGAAGGAGCCAGAAATATATGTACAAATAAGTAATTTTTTAAAGGCAGGAAACTGGGACTTCTCTGGTGTCCAGTGGTTAAGACCCCAAGTTTCCAAGGCAGGGGGCATGGGTTTGATCCCTGGTCGGGGAACTAAGATCCCCACATGCCGAGCAATGAGGCCAAAAAAAATTTAAAAAGCAGGAAACCAACTGAACATAAAATAGGTCCCCGATTATATAAAAAATAAATATAGATAAAACAGTGGAAGAAGAAATGACAAAATGTTAACTGATTATTTCTGAGCTGTAAAAATTAGCATGACTTTTTCCTCTCCTCCATCTTTCAGTAAGTTTTCCAAAATGAATAGTATTCTTTTCATAATCACAAAAGCCTATGTGGTCTAAAGATAAATTTTGATTTTCAAAGAAGATGCTAAGAACCCTGACACAGCAATGAATTCTTCAAAAACACAGATTTCACAAACCCTGTCACAGATCCTTCCAGAGACCTACATACAAGTATCTGCCCTGATAAATGCCAGTTCTGTTCCTCAAGATTTACTTGTCAGGAAATCAAGACACACAGAATGAGTTATTTCAGAAGGAAATGTTCTGGGTTCTGGAAACAGATGATGCCTTCTTTCAGCCTGTTGTCATTCTTCTCCTTCATGAGATACTGTCGCCATCCCTCTGGATTTAACTCAGCTTGACAGTAGCCACATTTCTGTGTTGATCTTCATCTTCTCTTTTGGTAAAAGTCTGTAAATTGAGGCTCAGCTCACAGCTATTTCATACTAATCAGACGCTGGGACGCTTAGAACTAAGAATAGACCAGAGGTGCGGTAATGTGAAGCCGACCGCCTCCCTGGCAGACACGTTATGCTCCGGACCTCATCCTCATGAATGCTGACCAGGCCATCTGCTCTCTCATTTATAGGCCAGAGGGCCATGGCTCTCACTGCCTATCATAAACGAGTGGCAGCATAACCCTTCACTTGCTTTTCTTCTTTACTCCCAGTCTGCACTGCCGCTAAAATATTCTGCCTCTCAGCTGCCATTATCAGCGTCTAAATCACCCCTCGTCTAAGGCCCTAGTTTTCCGAGGGCAGAAACCACAGACTCAGCAGCTAGGATGTCATCAGCATACTCCAGACTACATCATCTCCTTCTGCCAACCTTAATACCACTATGGCAACCATCAACAGCAATACCCATGATTATTTCAGTAGAAATATTGAACAGATGTGACAGCCTTGTCAAATTCCTTTGCTGGTGTCCAACCACTCTGTTATACCTTTTGCAATTCTAAAATCTCTCTTCTGGCCATAACGGAGACAGCGTGCGCTGACCTCGCGAGCAGGAAATATTCCTGTAGCATCAATTGGCATATTGAATACCGACTACCAACACCAACTTACACATCTGGTGCTTTACAGCCTGCTAATCATTTTCACACACATCCTCCTTTTGACTCTCAAGACAGCTGAGCCCACGATAATATAACTGAAAAGAGCATGGACTTCTTGTCGGAAGTTTTAAGTTTCTGGGCTCCCTACTGCTTGTGAACCTTGAGCAAGTTCCTTTGCACTTGTTTCTTGTCAGTAAAATACTAAACCCAATTTGAAAACCAAATGAGATGGTACACTTAAAAATAACCAATTATGAAAACAGGTATTCAAACAAATACTTAAACACAAATATTCCAAATATTCGTAGTAGTATTATTCACAATAGCCAAGAGGTGGAAATAGTCCTAATGTCCATCTACAGATGAATGGTTAAACAAAAGGTGATGTATGTATACGATGGAGTATTATTCAGCTGTAAAAAGGAATGAAGTACTGATAAGATACATCATGAAGGAACCTAGAAAACATTATGCGAAGTGAAAGAAGCCAGACATCAAAGGTCACACATTGCAATGATTCCTTTTATATGAAATACTCAGAACGGGTCAGTCCATAGAGACAGAAAACAGATTTGTGATTTTGAGGGGCTGAGGAGAGGTGGGAATAGGGAGTGACTGTTTAATGGGTATGGGTTTTCTTTTGGAGATATGAAAATGTTTTGGCACTGGTTAGAGGTGGGGGCTGCACGACACTGTAATAAACGTCACTGAGTTGCTCAGTTTCAAATTGTTAATTTTATGTTATATAAATTTTACCTAAATAAGAGAAATAAATTATAAAGCACACAAAAGTCCTAGTTAGTAGATCCCAGAGACAGAACAGTCTCCGAAAGATTAAGTGACATATGAAAGGACAAAAACTTAACAAACAAAAACAAGAAAATCAAAACAAAATAAAGCAAAAAATCCACTCAGACTAGAATTTTCTGGTCTTCTTACGGGTCAGGTAGGTTTTCTTTGTGCCATTACTGCAATCCAGTTCTGTGTGTGAAGATAGACACTTTAAGTTTTTAAGATAGACACTTAAGTTTTTAAGATGTCACCATTTTCTCCTTTGAACTTTTATATCAACTCCGATGGCCTGTTGCCTAATCCAGTCCACATAGTGCCATATTCAGCATCCTCGTCTCCTTTTTCACTCACAAAGATACTAAGACAAAATGATAATCTAGTCTAAAGAATGGGGTCTTTGGAAAACCAGAAGAGCTTCCCTCTTTACCTTGTCTAAAGAAAGAGAAAGTTCCTGAATGCTCAGTCGTAAGTTGAGAAGATAGTGAGCTTTGTTAGAAATGCATTACCTTGGGCCCCATCCCAGTCCAGCTGGATCAGAATCTGAATTTTACCAAGATTCCCAGGTGATGTGTGTGTATATGAAAAGTTTAGACACATTGCTCTGGGGCTGTAGACTTGTAACAGAGCCCTACTTACATAAAGTCTGAGGATGTTGGAGATGTAAACAATAAGCTGTGTTGGGCCTACTGGGCCATTTGTTCTGAGTAGAAAATATGTTCATTTCAATCATCTTCATCAACATTTACTGAAAAGCTTGTGACCCGTGGAGAAAGCACATGGGCTATTCACTGAGTTATACCTAATTTCACAGATATGAGTAGCCTCCATGATTCTTCCGTACACTGGAAACAATAATTCCAACTCTCTAGTTTTCTAGTAATACCCCCAGTTCACAGGAAATGTCTACAAAGGCATTATTAAGTTATCAAATGTCACAGTCCATGGGAAATTTAGAGGTCACCTGGCCAGTGGTTCCTAAATGCTATTCCATGGACCAGTTCTGAATTGAATACATCAGAATCACCTGGGAACATTTCAAAACAGCAGAGTCCTAGGATACAGAATCAGCTCATTACATCTGGGAAGAGACCCTGGAATGTGTGTTTTTATTTATTTATTAATTTTTTTTTTTTTTTAATTTTTGGCTGTGTTTGGTCTTCGTTGCTGCACGAAGGCTTTCTCTAGTTGCAACGAGCAGGGCTACTCTTCGTTGCAGTGGGCAGGCTTCTCATTGCGGTGGCTTCTCTTGTTGCAGAGCACAGGTTCTAGGTGCATGGGCTTCAGTAGTTGTGGCACGTGGGTTCAGCAGTTGTGGCACACGGGCTCTACAGCGCAGGCTCAGTAGCTGTGGCACACGGGCTTAGTTGCTCCGCGGCATGTGGGATCTTCCCTGACCAGGACTTGAACCCATGTCCCCTGCGTTGGCAGGCGTATTCTTAAAACACTGCGCCACCAGGGAAGTCCTGGAATGTGTGTTTTTAAAAAGCTCTCCAGGTGATTCCAATGCAGTCAGGTTTGAAAACCACCTTTCTAGCTCAGGCCGTGCATCCCCTCCACAGCTTCCCCACCAACTTGGCCTAAATACCTTTAGGGACAAATACATTTCATTTCTGATAGCTAATTGTTAGAAAATTCCTTCCAACACATTGAGTCAATACCTGCCTCTCTATACTTTTCACCTGTAGGTTCTGTCCTTTTGACCCATACAAAATAATACGAGTGTGTTTCAGATGTAGAGTCTCTCTTCAATACCATGTGACAGCCCTTCAAATGTCTGGCTCCAGGCCCTGTGTCCATCTATGTCTTCTCCCTAATAACACTTATTACCTTGAAGTCTATTTCATCCAGTAATAATTTAGTTACACACTTTCTTTTTCTATTCTTTTACTTTTAATCTGTAATGATTTACATGTATAAGAATATATCATTGTCTCTCATAAGACACATATAGCTAGATTTTTTTTAAGTCTAATAATTTCTTTAGTTTAGTCAAACATTACACATTTATTGTAACTACTAATCTAATGGGAATTATTTCTATCATATTTTGTGCTTTCCTTTACCCTGTTTTTTTTTCCTCTTCTCTCTTTCTTCTTTCCTTTCCTAAATTCTACTGAATTGATTGAGTTTTCTTTATTACTTTCCTGCCATATTGCCCCCACTCCCACACTTCCCTGAATTTGGAAGTTGTACCAGCTTCAGTAGTAACTCTTTAGAGGTGTTTTTTTTTTTTAATTAAATAACAGGAATATCTAACAAAATATAAACTTAATCAACTTTAGTTGTTATTCTTAAAATTTTGTTATGAATACTTAACATAATCTAAAGTTAATCAACATCTATTCTGCCTCCTTAACAAATCAAGGAACTTAGAACACTTCAACTCTGAATAATCACCTCCCGCCTTCCATATACTTATTTCCAATATTTTAGATTTATCATGCTTTCATACCCCAAATAAATTACTGTTGTTTCATGTCACTTCTTTTGTAGACTCACTCATATATTTGCTCTCCATTCTGTTCTTTATCTCAAGTTCTTCCTTCTGGGTTCAATTTCACCTTTCACTGATGATCTATCAGGAGAAAATTCTTTGTGTTTGTTGGAACATGTTTTCCTTTTCCCCTCACTCTTGTGTGATAAGTTAGCTGTATACATAGCTCTTGATTGGCAGTTATTTCCTCTCAGCACTTTGAATATATTATTCATTGTCTTATGGCTTTTGTTGTTGTAAACAAGTCAGAGACAGTCTAAATGTAGTTCCTTTATGGATTATCTATCTTTTTTCCTCTGAATGCATTAAGTATTTTCTCTTTGACTTTGGTGTTTGGCAGTTTTATTACAATGTGTCTAGATGTGAATTTTTTATGCCTCCCATTTGGGATGCATTATACTTCTTGAATATGAAGATTTCTTTCTTTTATTAGTTCTGGAAAATTATTGCCATTATCTCTTCAAATATTGTCTCTTCCCCTGTTGCTTTGTAGTCTCTTTAGGAGAATCCTATTAGACATATTTTTGACTTTCTTATTCTAAACTCCATGTCTCTAAATCCTTTTTTTTTGCAGTACGTGGGCCTCTCACTGTTGTGGCCTCTCCTGTTGCGGAGCACAGGCTCCGGATGCGCAGGCTCAGCGGCCATGGCTCACGGGCCCAGCCGCTCCGCAGCATGTGGGATCTTCCCGGACCGGGGCACGAACCTGTGTCCCCTGCATCGGCAGGCGGACTCTCAACCACTGCGCCACCAGGGAAGCCCCTAAATCTCTTTTTTATATTATACTTTTTTATCTCTTCATGCTGCATTCTAGATAATTTTTCCATTCACTAATGTCTTTTCAGCTATGTCTAATTTACTGTATAGCTTGTCCATTGAGTATACAATTTCAAAAGATACATTTTTCATTATGAAAATTTCTCTTTGTCTCTTTTTTCAGATTTTTCTTTTCTACTTTCTTGTCTTATTTTTATTCCTTCGTGTCTTCAATGTTTTTAACCAAACTTATTTTATAGTTTTTAACAGGTCTTTTTATTACCTGAACTCTTGAATGTCTAATCCTGCCATTGTCCTGTTTGTTGATTTTCATACGTATTTTGTAATTTTGTATTGCGAGGTCATCTTTTGTAGGCTTTATCTGGGAAGTTTTGCCTGGGTGAAGAGATGGTTCTTCCAAAGAGATTTTTGCTTTGGCTTTTGACAGTTGACTCAGAAATATCACCAATTCCAGACTACTTTTATGTTAATTTCTGACCTTAGGGGTACCTAGTAATGCAATCAATATAAATAAGCCCCAAACCTGCACAAGGAGCAGATCCATCCTTGGGGGAGACTTTTTTCCCATCTCAAGCCCAGGTTGAGATAGAAGAGTTTTCTTGTATTGATGGATAGATTTTGTTTTTCTAGTGCATTATTTTTCTGAGGGTCCTAGATTTATGTAGAGATCTTGGTTCTAACTCCTGCCTCATATAAGACGCTTTTCCTTCTGTCTCTGTGGTGTTAACTGTTAAAATGCACAGCAAGTGTTAAAATGCACGTCAGCTCATAAACTTACTCCTCTATTGTTTTGTTTTTTGCCCTGGGGTAGTTCCCATTTTTTCTTGTGATGTCATCTATTCATTCAAAATGATTTTTTAAATATATTCAAGCCCAAATTTCTAGGTGTTTGTGGCAGGAAGGCTTTCGATTCATCTACCCTGCAATATTGATGAAAATAAAAATACCCTAAGTGTTATCTGTATGCAACATTTTATTTTTATAATAACTGAATAATAATTCGTCTCAGTACATTTTCTCAACTATATTCAACCATGCTCCAACATTAAAAGGTGTATTTCCAAAACTTTAGGCTATACTAATCTCAAAATATGTCCCATAAAAGCAATGCTTTGTTATATCTATAAAGTATCCAAATGCAAAGTGGGACTGTTAAATAAAGAGACTGAGTCTATAAGCTAAATAATTACATATTTTTGTACAGACACTATCTGCATATGTTCTCCAGTAAGTGAAAACAGAACTCCAAAAGTGAATTTTCCTCTTATTTGGTTACTTATTTTTTGGATGTAAATAACTATATTGCTATACTAGGCATCTTAATTATCGAAAACAATAACAGCAACATAATCCTTTAATGAAAGTAATACAGAAGAAGAAATCAGAAACCTAAACACTAATCAAACAAGTACTCTAAGTTTTTTTTTTTTTTTTTTCAGTACGCGGGCCTCTCACTGTTGTGGCCTCTCCCATTGCCGAGCACAGGCTCTGGACGTGCAGGCTCAGCGGCCATGGCTCACAGGTCCAGCCGCTCTGCGGCATGTGGGATCTTCCCGGCCTGGGGCACGAACCCGTGTCCCCTGCATCGGCAGGCGGACTCTCAACCACTGTGCCACCAGGGAAGCCCAAATACTCTAAGTTTTGATATAGGGCAGAGAGTTAGCCAATATGGTTATTTCCTTCAGCTCCATCATTAGATTACTGTGTAACCCAAAACAAGCTTTCACTTTCTTTCATGGCTCTGTCTCGCCATCTCTAACTTGTAACTTTACCACTGAGTGACAGCGTAATCTAGGGAGAGCCTCCAAGGGCACAGGGCTCCTTTTCCTCTTCAACAGCAGGACTAACTAGTTCCATCTGGTTTTTAAGGTATCTCCATGTCTAAACCCCATGGTTCTAAATCCTGGGTAACGGACATCTGTACAGTACACAAGTCTTTTTTTTTTTTTTTTTGTAATGTCTGTGTAAGCTGAGCGGGGATATTTTGTGTGGAACCACTTTATTTATCTACAAGTATATTAATAACTACAAATATGACCACATGTAAAGATGTGATGGCAAAGAACAACACAAGAGCACAAAACAATGAATCAGAAAAGCTGGGCCTTAACAAGCCTTCTAAAAAGTTCAGATGTAGCCTTCTATAAAAACACCAAAATGTGTTCTATCTCTACTCAATAAATATCATCTTCAAACCTCCCATGCTGTGAGAATGTACGTCTTGTTCTGTGGCTGCTACATTCCATATTAAACCCAAGGTCTTCTTGCCTTCAAAGCACTTTAACCTGCACTCAGTCTACATTTATCACTTTTCTTAAAGGTATTGGTGACAAGACCTCAAAAGGATGTGAACTAAACGTTCATAAGTCCATACTGACATGAATAAATGATTAAGTAAATAAATAAGTAAATGGGAGAGACAAACTTCCTTACAGAAGAATTCCAAATAATTTATAGATACTCCTCCCTCTAGGAGCATGGGTTGGACTTAGTGACTTGTTTCCAAAAAGGAAAGTATGGGAAGGGTGGGGGAGAGACTTCACAGTGGAGGAACCTGACAAACAGAGCCTCAGCCAGGTGATCATGATAAAATTCATGGTGATAGCACATACCCCCTGATGTGATGTGATGGAAAGAGCATTTCTCCTCTATGGCATTCTCCCCCCAAACTCCAGTTTAATCATGAGAAAGCCATCAGATAAACACATATTGGGGGACATTCTACAAAATACCTAACCAGTATTCCTCAAAGCTCTTAAGGTCGTGAGAAACAATGAAAGACTGAGAAACTATTACAACCAGAGAAGACTAAGGACACATGGTGACTGAACACAATGTGGAACCCTCGAAGGGATGCTGAAATGAAAAATGACATTAGTGGAAAATCTAGGGAAATCCAAATAAAGTCTGGAGTTTATAAATAACACGTACTAATGTTTTGGCAAATATACCATGAGTCTGTAAGATGTTACTATCAGGGGAAACTGGATGGTGGGAACTCTCTGCACTATCTTTGCAGCTTTTTTTTTAAACTAAATTTATCCAAAATAGAAAAGTTTATTTAAAAAAAAAAAAAACCAATATGACTCCAAAGAATTGAAAACTCAAACAAATACTCATACATAAATGGTCATAACAGCAGTATTCATAATACCCCAAAGGTAGAAACAACCCAAGTGTCTATCAATGTATAAACAAATTCTGGCATAGAATACAATGGAATATTATTTAGTCATAAAAAAGAATGAAATACTGACATTGTGGATAAACCTAGAAAACATGCTAAATAAAAGAAGCAAGATACAAAACGTCACATACCGCAATGATTCTCTTTACATGAAATATCTCAAATACGTCAATCCATAGAGACAGAAAGCAGATAGGTGGTTGCCAGGGGCTGTGAAGATGGGAAAAGGAGAATAACTGCTTGATGGATATTGGTTCCCTTTTGGGGAAATGGAAGTGCCTTGGAACTACATAGAGGTGGTGATTATACAACATTGTGAATGTACTAAACACCACTGAATTGCTCACTTTAAAACAGTTAATTTTATGTTATGAGTTTCACCTCAATAAAAAAAAGAAAGGGAATATAACCTAAATGTTGGGTTCATGAGTTTCAGCCAAGAGACAGATAGGAGAAAACAGATCTAGAGTAACAGACGGACCAACCATCCTCCTGATGAATCCTTAGCAGGAAACTACGGAAAATGAGCAGAAGCTACGAGTCTGCAGACAGGAAATGAAGAAGCTGTAACCTAGAAAAAGAGACATCAAAGAACTTAAGACTATTTTTCTAGGGAATGTTATATGGGTTATAATACCAAAAGAAAACTCTTATTTAAGTCAGGAACAATTCTTTATTTTTTATGCTCTTCAACTTTTCTCATGACATTTTCCCAATGATCAAGAACAGGATTCTCTATATCTAGAAGATAAATTCCACAAAGGAGACCATATCTATCTTTTTTGCACTGAATCCTTAGAGCCCGGCATGATGCATGGTACGCCCTGGTAAACCCTCAAATAAAATTGATTAAATTTACAAATTTTTTAAAAATATGGGATATACTAACAGTAAAAATTAGTGGTAAAAGATTCTATTTTGTTTTAGTTATTTTTTTAACAAGTGTTGCCACTACAATAATTAATGCACTACTTATTTTATATTATTGTTCTTTAGTATGCATATAACATCTCAGTGAACTCTTCTGATGCAATCACGAGCTTTCGATGAGAGTTTAAAAGACTATTATAAACCAAACTGTATGCTTTGTTTAACTTAAGAATGGGCAAAATAATTTGTTTTTAAACTTGTTCATTAATACAGTTGAAATTTCCCACTTCTTGTCAGTATTCCTAGGTCTCTGCCCATATTTGCTGATCCAGTAACTAGAATTTTTAAACATAAGCTCTTTGAGCTAAAAATGAGGATAGAGGGGCTTCCCTGGTGGCGCAGTGGTTGAGAGTCCGCCTGCTGATGCAGGGGACGTGGGTTCGTGCCCCGGTCCGGGAAGATCCCACATGCCGCGGAGCGGCTGGGCCCGTGAGCCATGGCCGCTGAGGCTGCGCGTCCGGAGCCTGTGCTCCGCAATGGGAGAGCCCACAACAGTGAGAGGCCTGTGTACCGCAAAAAAAAAAAAAAAAACATGAGGATAGAGAACTATCCGATGTTAAGGATGGCATTTTTTGTATTATAATTCTACTTGTAATCATTTATGTGACAGTGACTATGAACAGCCCAGTCATTCCCTTCAGTGATTTATAGAGTAACACTGCATCTAGAGGAGACAGGTTAAGCTAACCTGCAGAGTTTAAAAGTTAAACATATAAAGGCTGAAACTTTCCTTTATGTAAGAGAATTTTGTAGAATAATGATGTACTTGAAAAGCAGGTTCTGCAGACAGACTGCCAGAGTTTGCACCTCTGCTCCGTCCACCACTGTGTGACCTCTGATGAAAAACTGATTCCTCTAGGTTCACGTCCTCAGCTGTCAAGAAGGGTGACAACAGTACTGACCCCACAGTCTGCTTGTGAGGACTACTTAAGCTAATTTACCTAAAGATTGTAGAACAGGACTGCCAACTTACATCTGCCATTATTATGACTATCACCAACATGTAATATTGTGATAATAAAATGAAAAAGAGGTCTTTTAAAACTATTTCCTCCAAGAACAAAGATTTTCCTCAGAAACCAATAAGTTATTTAACACCAAGTGTTATTTTTGTACAAAGGATTTCCTGACGGGCTTATGCATATTTTCTATAAACAATCACGCTGAGGATTTTAACAAGAAAGAGATATCAACACAGAAAGGAAAAACTATGATGGTAGACGGGAGATATGCTTCATTTTTAAGCTTGGTAGCAGCGAAGTATTTCAGCTTCAGTAATTACTGACCCCAAAGGACATCAATTTTAAAACATCGCTCAAATATTATTCCATTTAGAGTTTTCAAAATACAAAGTTGGGGCCAGGGAACAAGCTGGTTTCTTTCTGAGATACATGAAAAATTAATTCCTAAATTACATGATCTCCTTTAAGATTAATTTTAAAACATTCTCAGGAACATATGAGTCTATAGAAATATTATAATTGTTCACAGATAAACACTATACAAATCACTAAGCCAGTAACATAAGAATCTATAAAAATAATTGTTGTATTATGCAAGTGCCTTAGGAATAATAACCTGAAGAAGCTTCTGTCACCTGGAGGAATGGAATTTGCTAAGTGAGATCTAGAACTGGAAGCCTGTCAGCAAGATTCCTTACCCCAGTTCCACCATTTGCCATGCAGTCCAAGACAAAGCTCTCATTTTTGTTACGGCTCTGTATATCTGTCTCTAACATTTAACTAATACCTGCCACTTATCTCATTAACAGAGGTGCTGTGAGGATTCAAGAGATAACGTTAGTTAAGAATTCTGACACGCCCATAAACACAAAACATTATCCCTGATAAATATAATGGTTGCCGTGGCAGGCTCTGTTCAAGATGTATCGTGCTTGGCAATGGTGAGGGCGAGGATAAGCCATGTGAGAAGCTCCAAGATGACCTTGGTCCAGAGCTGGGAGTGGCTAGAGTGAGGTGGGCAGAGCCAGGTGGTGGCCCTATACAGGGTGCCTAAGGTCCTCTGTTAATAACAAAGCTTTAAGGTCACCTCTGTCTTCAGGTGCTGGGGTAGTTGGAGGTCAGTACAAGGAAGATTTCTTCTGCACTGGACAGCTCCCAGCCCAACCCAGTCCACCTGGGAGGGAAGAATGTCCTTCTCCCTCTGAACCTTTTCCAGGAGAAACGGAAGACTGTCAACAATGGCCTTTGTTCACTGTTTCAGAAGAGCAAAACTGAAACCGCACTAAGCACTTCAAATCCTTCTTAAATATTAAAAATAATAAAGACAGCTGTGGAGACTGTGTTTTTAATCACCCACATGCAAGCATTTAAAAACAATGACTTTTTTTTTTTCTTAATCTAAATGTGCTTCTCCAGCGTTATGCATGGAAAAAAAGAAAACTTTTCATTTTCTGTCTTTGCGTTTTGGTTTCACAGGGACAAAATGTGAAATAAACTTCCTTAATTTTCACTTCAGTGTTTGCAGTTTAGGATTCCATTAATATATCCTTTCCCTGGGTTGTGCAGGGTCCTCGTTTGCAGTCAGTTCATTCTGCACTGATGTATATTTCATTGCCCAAGGCTTAATGTTGATTTATTGTCCGTCCATAAATTAGAAAAATATGCTCTGGAATTCCATCCTGCTGAAAAGCTGTGCCTGATGTCAGGGGACTGGGTGATATTTAAGATGTCAGAAATACATATTGGATTAGTGTGCTTTGTTTCCCCACAACAGCAGGTGTTTAATCATAGCTGATGGCTGAAGTTAAATGCATTAGGACAGCAGCAGCCAGGAAGACGGAGTTTTTCTAAACCACACAAACTCCAGGATAAATAACTCAAAACTAATTGTGTGTCCACATCGTAGATACATTTTTATTTACTTAATACATTAAACAGTGAAAATAGCCTCTGGCACTTAACTTCATGTTTAAGAGCCTGTACCAATATTTTATGTTAGTGAAGTGTTGGCTGTTTAAACAGAATTACTGTTTCCCTTACTCGCCCTCTGGCGGCTTTATATAAAATATTTTGTAAAGCAGGAATGAATAAAGGCTGAAATGAGTAATTCAAAGATAAGGAATTTTTAGGGTTTGCTTTTTTCCTGAATATAATTTGAATGCTTCTATCTGTCTCAATGCTCACTTTGCCATAATCCAAATGATGCTCCCACATATCTACTGACCAGGCATTTTCCCTTCCTCTCTTTGTAAAGTACAGGTTCTCGTTGCCATTATGTTTATATTAATTAGAGGTCTATGTGAATAGAAAAATGATCAGGCTTGCTCTGGAGCAATTTAGCTGGAGGCTGGAGAGAAGACGCTTAGGAGAGCAAATATTTTCAAGGTGCAACCGGTGACCTGTAACAAGCTGGGGAGATTCATGGCGAGAATCGTATATTTTGACACAACAGTGATTTGATTAAAAGAGAAAGTAATGGGTTTAAACAGTCACTATGAGGATGTAGCCAGACTTTTGTAGCTTTTTGCAATCTACTTTACAGACCAGCGATGGAGCAGGAGAGAAGACCTTTGCCACTGAAAAAAAAAGGCCACTTGGATTTGGAAACAAATATAAACAACAACTGAGTGGTTGAAACTAGTTTTTTTTCCCCTTGTCCTTTTTGTTTTGTTTTGTTTTTAACACACATCCATGGAGAGGGAAGGATAATACTAAGGCAAAGAAAATATTGAGGTCACTTTGAGAATGGAATTAGATTTTATTTTGCTTGGCTATTTTTAAAAGAATTATTTTTTGGAGTCAGACTCCACTGAATCAGCTTGAAAGGAAAAGGGAAAAAATGCAATTCTCTGCATTTTGAGAAAAAGAAAAATTTATACGAGGAAACTGAAATAATTTATTTCACTTAGATAAGCAGTATGATCCCCAAGAATAGCTAACATACATAGGATCAGTGTAGCATCAAATTTAATTCTAATACAGTGGTTGAGAATAGTGTAGTGTGGTTTGAATTAAATAGGTTGAAAAGGGTATTAATAAAACATTAAGTAAAAAAGTGCAACTTATAAAACAACCTATATCGTATGATCCTATTAACGTGAGAACACAAGAAAAACAAAACAAAACAAATTGAAAGACATCCCATGTATGTGCATAAGTCCAAGGATAACCATATCTCCCTTAGAAAAGGGTCTGAAAGCAAACAGAACACTGGCTATCCCTGAGAAGGGGATTTTAACTTTTTACTTTATATACTTTTGCATTGTTTGATTTTTATTTATAATGATAACATTTTGAGGTGTAACTTGTATAAATTAATTTCTAAAGAGTTCCAGTAAAGGTCGGTTTTTAAGGGAAAAAAGAGGCTTATTCCCTATTTTGATGCATATATCCTGCCTTAATCAAGATCAGTTGTAATTATTCTCATCGTAACTATGTGTTGAGCGAAATAGTCACTGAATGTTATTATAAGATAAATCCTTTGAAGAAAAAGTTTAAAAAATTGCAGTCCCAATTAGGTGTTCACGTGGCGCAAACCTCATTAGTTCCTTAGTTTTCTCATTGGAAGCTCACTTGTTTTTCCTTTATCCCTCCATCCCCCTCAGCCTCAATGACCATGACCAGGTGGCTGCCTCAGTCACTAAGCATTTATTATACAAGGCAATTCACATCCAAAAAAAAGATACTAAAAACATCAAGGTCCTATCACTGCTCTTTGTCTCAGAATTTCTAATAATAACATTCTCCCTGGTAAAATTTCTTGTTTTCCACAAGTCTGATTTTTAAAGTGATATTTTGGTACTTTTGTTTTAAAAAAAGAATTTTCTAAAATGCATTCCTCATTTACTATAATCATTTCCATACATTTTAATATCTTTTCCTGTTTTGCAACTGCTGTCCCAAAGTTCTTCAACTATTTTAACCAAGGAGTGCCAGATGCTTAGGAAAAAAATTGATATGGGGACCTAAGGCCCTTGCTCTAAACTGTGTGCCATCCTTTCTAATATTTTTAGCCCGAGTATTGTTAAGTCGGGCTCCCCAGGAGCTATTGCCTCTGAGATGAAGAGGAAGATTTCTTGCAGGAGGCTTACTGGAGGGTGCTCTTGGAGTCACATCTGAAGAGGAGAGAAGGCAACAGGAATGGGTAGAAGTTGAGCTGCTATGCTTCCACCACAAAGGCCTCAGCTGATCCCACAGGGGTTCTGGAGCTGGGTGGTCCTGCAGAGGTGCTCCCCCTTGTACCTCACACTGACCAGTCCTTGGATGCAGGCTGACCCTGGAAGGGAGTGTAACTTTGGGCAAAGCAGATGACATCCGTTTAGCAGATGACAATTCCTGGAAAGGAATGTGACTGAGAGCCTTCAGCAACCAACACTCCCAGCAGCTTCGGTCTTAAAGGGGGGCTCTGGGTAGTGCACCCCAAGTCCACCACATTCAGTTTGCAGGTTTTATTATCTTCATTTCCATCTACAAAGAACAATGTTCTTTAAACAGTGGCTAGAGCACCTCTCTAAAACAAAGGGGAAAAAGGAGAAACATTCCCTGTCGACAAACATGAGAGGACCATCAATCCAAGGCATTTTGGGTAAATGATGCTAAAAGTAGAAGCATGAAAAATATTCCATTGCTGTCATATAAGCAGTAAAGCAAGGAAAGAGAATGACTTAATGAGGGGCTTAGACTTAACATCTGAGATTTCGTTTCCAAATTTTCTTGATTCTCTCAGGACTAGTTCTCTGGCTTATTTCTTGCATTGTATCACAGAAGTAATTAACTACACATCCTATGAAGGGGTCTGGAGATGATTAACTAGAACATTCTATTATACATGGAATAGTATGGATCATACATGCATTACATCTAGTAGCTGATATTTTGGTCTGTAAGACAAAAGTGGAGGACATCAGGTACCCATGATTGTTTTCCCAGTTTTCTGTTCCAAAGAAACCTGCTTCCAAGACGAGATGGTGCAAACGAAGTGGATTTGCAGAGCAAATGGGGAAAGTGGGCTTCATCAAATGCCCAGGGACCAAGGAGGACACGGTCTGGACCAGGAAAAGTGCTATCCTTGTCCCTGTCAGCATATGGCAACATGAACCCTGACTCTGCCTTGGCAGCCTGGAAATGGATTGGGCATATTTGGAAGCAAATGACATTAATTAAGATTTGCTTAGGTATGTGGGAAAGAGAAAACATAAATGTTTTAAAAAGATTGTTCACAGAGATGTTTATTCAACCTCTGGTAGCCTAAGTAGAAAACATTTATGTCTGAAAAAGAAAAAGCTTGACATATTATGTTTGCCTAATATATTACCAAAAAAAAAAAGAGAAAAAAGATTCCACAAGCATTGCCCAAACAGTAGTCCTCCTCAGACAGAATCATTTAAGGAAAATTCAAATCCTCCTTGTTCTAACACAGAAAAATGAAGGTACCTGAAAGAAATATCTGTTCCTAAACATCTCCACAGCATAACACCCCAGTCCGTGTGTTTGTATCTATGTATATGGTTTGGCAAGGTCAATAGATTCACATACACTGAATGGCAAAAATAGTGGTGGTAAATGCCTTGGATCCTAGCAAGATCTAGGATTAGGTCCTGGGATCGCTCATTCTTGGACTTGAGGTTTGGTCCCTCTCACTGGTTCCTTTAAAGTTTAACTCTTGAAGATAGCTTGTGTGATAAGAGTAAATGTGGAAGTAAGCAAGGACAGATGGGGGACAAAGAGGGGAATAAGCCAAAAAGCTATTACAACAAGGTGTCCCTAATAATAGTTGTAAGAGCTAATATAGGTTGAGTGCTTTCTGAGATTTCTTTCTCAGAGGGTTACATACATTACCTTAAAAAACATAGCAATAACCCTAAGGAGTTGGTACTGTCATCATCTCCATTTGTGCAGATGAGGAAACTGAGCCTTGGAGAGGCTAAGCAGCCATGTGGCACCGATGGGAGGTGGTACAAATGAAGCCATAGCTCAAGAAGGTGACTTCTGTGTAAGAGCTGCACCTCCCGTATATCTACGGACACAGGGCTGCAAGAGACCTGTGAGATCCAGAGACCACCTTGCTCAAGCCTCTCCCACGTCAGGCAAGGAAACTGAGGCCAGATCAAGAGACAGGATAGCAATCTATTGCTTCTGTGGTCATGCATGTTATCTCCCAGAAAGATACGTAATTACACAATAAATGATATTGTGGTCTGCAGTGTTTCTATTTGCCCTGGTAATAAATCATCCTGGGTTTTGTGACCAGACCCACAGTCTCTTCTTTCATGTGGTTTGCAGAACTAAGCACACTGACCTAGCTTGCTAGAAGAAAACATTGTAGATCTTCAGATTCCCTTGAAAAGGGTTTCTGAGGATCCGCCGAACCACAGCCCAATTTGTCCTGGAGTTCTGATGTCGTCATATGACAGGACAATGAGAGCAGCCGCTACCATCTAGAACTGAGGAGACCTGGTAAGGCCATAAAGTCTGCAGTTGATTTTCAGGAAGATCCTTGGTATTTCCAGGGACCTCAGCAACAATGTGGCCTACGTTAGTATTGAATTCATGGGATTAGAGCTATCCAAGGGCAGGGACTCAGTTTACAGATGAGGCTACCCTCAAAAAGACCCTAGCCCATCATTTTTATTTCAGGAGCAGGGAACAGTTCAAAACTTACCATTCATTCAACCGTGGAACTGGGTTGCCCCTCTATGCTACATAACGTTACCAAGATGTACCTTAAGCCAATGATTTCTGGTCTCGACAAGGATCATTCTTTGGTCAGAAAACGTAAATGGCTTGACTATTTCTATTCAAAGGCTGAAAAGCATCTACATATGCTGAACGAGATCAGGTTTTCTTTTTTTTTCTCTCTTATAAGGAATTCTTAGCTGCTTCAAAGAATCACCATGTATTTATTCGTCACACACTGACGCAGCCAAAAGCTGGAGGAATTTACTTCAGTAACTGAATTATAGTCGCCCAGTAGTTTGGCGACAGATTCTGTGCTACCACTTATGGATTTTGAGTCTGACATTTTACATCCTGAAAATACGTCAAACCTGTCTCTTAAGCTTCGTTATTTTAGGATCATTCCCTGCTGCTACGTTTTCAAGTCTCCGCCCTTCACTTGTTCAGGAACACCTTGTGCTTTATTCAGGAAGAAGTCGTTGGGGGCAGCCACGCGAGCCTTCCTGCTTTGGAAAAGCCCCGGGTCTCTCTGCTCACCTTCTCTTGTCTTCCTAAACAAGAGACAGAGCTTGGGGTCTGGTGATGTCATTTTATATTGCTCAAATTTATTTAGCTTTAAATGGACACAGAGTATTATAGAGTGAAACAAACTTGGGCTGTGTTTTGGATAAGACACTTAACTTCTCTGTGCATTTCTCATCTCCAAAACGAACATAATGATTCCTACCTCATTGTTAAGAAGTTTAATGATATAAGTGTACACTGCCTGGCATATACAAAATGCCCAGCGACTGGTAGCCACCATTATTATTTCTAAAAGATAAGGATTATTCTCAGTGAAGATGTTCTATACAATACTTAGCATAAGAGGATAGAAGAGCAGGTATCAATCGTAAATCAAACTTAGTTGAGGCTTCCTCAGGCTGTGGACAAAGGACTGCAGCCACCCTACCTGGGTCCCCAGAAAAGATCTAATTAATCCAGAGGCAGCAACATCACGGGGACAGGAACAGAAGTAAGAACTTCAGATGAGGAGGTGACTTCCCCAGCTGCCCCAGCACACTTTGCCCAGTGCCCTCCAAAGCCAGAGATGAAGCAAGATGGTCTCTCTATCACCTCCTCCATCCGCCTCGCCAGGCTCTCTAGCAGAACCCAAGCCACAAACCTCAGACTGAGGTCTCCCAAGCCAAAGTGCTCCAAATCACAATTTCAGGACGTTCTAAATCAGCTGTTCAAGGAGCTGTCACCCACTTACGCTTCTGACTTATGCAAATGTATAAGGATTGTTTTTAAAGTGAGCCACTGAATTAATATGATAGTCCTACCTCACTGCTAGAGTGATAATATTTTTTTAGGCTTACAAAAGTTTTAGCTTGTCAGCCCACTTGGGCAAAGCTGTGTTGGAAACCTTTTGTTGCCTATTTTAATTCACTTTGCCTAAGAATAAATACAGGTTAAAACCCAGTCCTGACAGGGAATAAGAAAAGAGCTGTAGAAAACTGAGCATGCAATATGTAAAGATCAGGACAAAAACTAGAAGATACAGAAAGGGACATGGAAAAATGAAAACCATTATATTAGAGTGGCAGGGTTGTGGGGAATTTCTTTCTTTTAAAAATTACTTTAATTTGGTATAATTTTTTTTTTTTTTTTTTTTGCGGTACACGGGCCTCTCACTGTTGTGGCCTCTCCCGTTACGGAGCACAGGCTCCAGACGCGCAGGCTCAGCAGCCATGGCTCACGGGCCCAGCCGCTCCACGGCACGTGGGATCTTCCCGGACCGGGGCACGAACCCGTGTCCCCTGCATCGGCAGGCGGACTCTCAACCACTGCTCCACCAGGGAAGCCCTGGTATAATATTTTTAGAGTTTACAAAATCCCAGCATTGAGAGTGGGGAACACCAATCTTCTAGAAGATTCTTAACATTTATGTCAAACCCTTCTTACAAAAAAAGAAAATGAAGACACAAAACATTTTAAAGTCCATTTTCTTCTTCTTTCAGGCTTCATACATAGTGATGTATGCTCTCATATAATGGGGCTATTAATTCCCACACTGGAAAAGGCTAAATATTTAAATGGTGTTATTACTGATAATGAAGCACTGGCAAAGGAGGCCTCTCTCCCAGTTTTTCTTTTCATAATAATTAATTCTAATATTTTGACATGCAGATAAACAAAACTAGAAGGGAAAGCTTATAGATTCAAAGAGAAAATTCGTAACCAAAAACATCTAGACAGGCTGGAAAAAAGGATCCATTCCAACAAGAAGGCATTTCACAGGTGTTAATGTAACACCCTACAAAAAATTAACTGCCACAAAAAAATTAACTGCCAAAGTATAGAGGTAGAACATCCTACCAAGAGCAAGGAAACTAGTTTAGGGCTTTTATTGCTCACAAGTTCAGTAGAAGCAAACAGTGCGCTAGAGCTGCCCTAAAAGCTAAGGTAATTTTAGGTCCACTCTCAGAGCAAGGAAGGCAACTATTCTGCAGAGTATGCAAATGAACCCAAAACTCGAATCTGGTCATCAGAAGCTTGGATGAACTGCAGTCAAGGGATTCTCCCAGAGAGTCCAGGCAAAGTTCTCTCCAAGTCTATGATTCTAACTTCTCAATCCCCACTGTAGATCAAGGGTTCATAATCCAGAATTCATGGATTACAGGCAATACATGGAATACAGGGCTCATGAATGGGTTTCAAGAGACCTGCAAACCGTCTAATGTCATACACAAAACGCCTGATTTCCATGAAATAATTCAAGGAATTTTAAAACTAATGCTCTAGACCAGTGTGTGTCACAGCGGGTAACGCCACCCCTCCAGAAGGCAATGCATTGCCCCCCAAAGAATTGTCCGAGTTCCCACAGACAATATTCAAATGTTCCATTAGACACTACTTTTTCACCTACAGGTAGAAAAACCTTTAATCAATATCTTTAACCCCAGTTTACATGTAAACACAAAGTATTTTTATGGAGTTTTAACATATACTGAATTTTCCAGAAATACAACTACTATGTACAGTTTTATCACAACTATACCAAGAGTCACTCACCACTCGGGAAAATTATGTCACTGACCATGGCACAGCTGGTGGGTTTGAAGTCTCCCACACAACACCTTCAACAGTCCCCATGCACAGCCATCACCCTGGGATGATCCTACATATATGAGTAAATACATTTATTTGGGCCTATTTCAAGAAGTCAGCTATACCCAGCAATCCCACTGCTGGGCATATACCCTGAGAAAACCATAATTCAAAAAGAGTCATGTACCACAATGTTCACTGCAGCTCTATTTACAATAGCCAGGACGTGGAAGTAACCTAAGTGTCCATCAACAGATGACTGGATAAAGAAGATGTGGCACATATACACAATGGAATATTACTCAGCTATAAAAATAAATGTAATTGAGTTATTTGTAGCGTGGTGGATGGACCTAGAGTCTGTCATACAGAGTGAAGTAAGTCAGAAAGAGAAAAACAAATACCGCATGCTAACACACATATATGGAATCTAAAAAAAAAAAAAAAAAGTACTTCTGACAAACCTAGGGCCAGGGCAGGAATAATGACGAAGACGTAGAGAATGGACTTGAGGACACGGGGAGGGGGAAGGGTAAGCTGGGACAAAGTGAGAGAGTGGCATGGACATATACACACTACCAAACGTAAAATAGATAGCTAGTGGGAATCAGCCGCATAGTACAGGGAGATCAGCTCGGTGCTTTGTGACCACCTAGAGGGGTGGGATAGTGAGGGTGGGAGGGAGACACAAGAGGGCGGGGATATGGGGATATATGTATATGTATAGCTGATTCACCTTTGTTATACAGCAGAAACTAACACAACATTGTAAAGCAATTATACTCCAATAAAGACGTTAAAAAAAAGTCATTTATAAAGAAAAAGGGTCAACAACAACCAATTGAACATTTTCTCTTAAATTAAAGTGTAAATGTTATAAAATGGTGTAAGCATTTGATGACTTTATTCACAGCTCTCACGATGGAGAAATGCATATTTTATTATATTTTATCTGTTATGTTTTCCTTTACAGTCATGCCATCGTGTATTTCCTCCTTCCCTCCCTCCCTCCCCTTCTTCCTATCTGTTCTTTTGCTTGTTTTTTTTCTTTCTTTTTTAACGATGTGTTTCAGTAGGTGATATTATCCAACACTTTCACTGCAGGATGGTTAAAGAGGTATTACGACATGTTTATTATAAAAGGAGGGTTGTTGGCACCGAAGACAGTTGAGAATCGCTGCTCCACACGTGTCCTCCACTATAACGTTTCCAAAATCTTCCAGAAAGTGTTTAACGTCACTTCGCTCTTAGAAAAAGGTCTGGCACTGGTTTGTGTGCAGTGGTCTGAGTTCCTCCAGAACAAGATGTAAAAACACAAAAACCCGGCCTACCCCGGGGGACCAGGGTCCCTACACCTTAACTCTCCCCGCCTCCCACCCCCAGGTAGCTCCCAGGAGGCCCAGACCGCTCCCCACACGCAGCGAATCCGCTGAGATGCCAAGATGCGCGGCTGGAAAGCTTTGCCACCGTCGGGTCATATGTCAATCCTTGGCTCCAAACCCAGCCCCGGGCGCCCTCCCCAGCCGTGCCCCATGATGAGCGCCGCTGTGGCCCCTGACTTTTTCTTATTAATGTTTTTTAAAAGAAAAAAAATGTAAATCATTACTCAGCTCAGCTCAGTCACCAGGCAAACTGTGTTTAATAAATTAGCTTAATCTATTCCGCAAGTGGTTTGTGAGTGCAGTGTTTCCTCCAGTTAAGGAAAACATTTATATTCTCTCTTGGCCCTACGTTCCTAGGCTCCCAGAGTCACTCCCTGGGGGCGGGCGCAGGGGGCGATCCCGAGTGAGTGGCTTTCCTCGGGAGACACCGCCTCGAGCCCCAGGGCGGGCGGCCGGAAGGGCAGTTGGTGGCCGCGCGGCTTTGTCCCCATCAGCCCCCCCACCCCACCCCCCGGCAGTAGCCCGAGGCGCTGGTACCCACCTCGCTTCCTCGAGACCCGGCTCCCCACCTCCGCCCCCTCCCCCACCCCCGAGCACATCCCACTCCTCCAAAGGGGCCTCTTTAACTGCTCCCCATGAAATAATAATTCATTATGTCACCAGGAGGGAAGTAAGGGAGTGTAAGTGTCTTGATGGGATTAGAGGAAACCCCCGCAGAGATGATTTAGGGGCCGTGATAATTCATTTAATAGGGGCCTGGGGCAAATTGCTAGACAGGGAACTGGAACTGAACCAGCCTAGAAAGGGCGTCCGACAAGGCTGTGTGGGAGAGCTAGCTTCATTAGCAATATTTAAGAGATTTCATTTAAGAATGCGTCATAAAACGCGGTACTATTTTATCCACCTGGTGTGGTGGCCTTTAGCTTTTCTCTGCATGAATATTAAATTTGAAATGGCAGCACAGCAACACATTTTGGAAAGTGTTCTTTGAGCTGTTATTTGTATGGTTGGTTTAGTTTCTCGTTTGTTAACCTTTTAAAATGAATATCATTGAAAATGGATAACTGTACAACCAGAACTCGAAAAGATTATTAGGGGGAAAATAATGCTTTAGAATAGGTTGTTACTAAACTGGGTAAAGGATTTAAGTTTTTATCGATCAAAACACAAAAGGCATAGCGAGTGAGTCAGTAAATGGCAAATTACTTTGACAATTCCCAATTTTCATGCAGATTTGGTGAAGCTGCCCCATTCAAAGCCACCACCCACAGCTTGGAAGAGATCACAAAGCAGTGAACACAGATGGGACTTGCCTACAGACACTCTGAAAAGTCAAACACACTTCAGGAAAATACTTCCAAAGAGTGTTTTCTTGGACAGATAATATTCCCTTTGGTTTCCAAGAGACAAAAGACAAACTCTAGTTTGATCATAAAACTATTTCCTTCAAATGTGGATTTTTATCTTTGGTTGGGGGGTGCAGGTAGAAGTGGAGGTTGCTTGGAGTTTTACAAACCCAGGAAGTTTAAATGGGGAAACAGCGGTAGTGGTTCCAATTACAGCTATAAGGAAAAAAAAAAAATTCTCTTTTGGTGTGTGTCTTCCTGTTTGGTGTCAATGGCCGCTTTACCGCACTAAACTGAGAGTCCTAGCTAGGAAACGTTTTAGCCAACACTCAGCCTTCACTCCACGGTGTCCTACACGTTTGTGTAGCCTAATGCTCTTCCCTCCAAAAATCTTACATTTGCAAAATAAAACATTAACTTTGATCCCTCCCTTTTAAAAAATAAAAATAACTCTCCCAGATATGCTGCATCCATTTTCTTTTTTTTAAATCACAGCTGCATTCTGTTATTTTAACAAAACCACTGGCAGGTCTCTATTCACAGAGCTGCTTTAGCCACGTAGGATACATACGATGGATAATTAATATGTACTCTAAAAGACTTCCTTAATCAAAAAAGACATTAACTACATGTAAAAATATTCACTTATGTATATTGGTTTGGGCAATTTTCCACAATGACAGTAAAATTGGTATCTAAATATATTTTTATATATAACAAAACTTAGCAAATGTCGTTTGTAAGGCGTGCATGGGTAGGGTAGTACTAATATTTGTGTTCCTCTTGTTTATATTCCACCATCTCCAGGTAAAGATGCTATATTTTATACAGGGTTGTAAACCACTTTGCAATATAGTGAAAGGATCTATTTCAAATAAAATAAATGTGACTAATGTACTATATAGTCAGTCTCTGAACAAAGGCAAGCATCCTTTAAGGCTGGTTAGTTCCCTCAGAGCCTCTTCCCTGGTCCTTAGACTTCACTTTTCTCAGAGCTTCCCTTTAGGGAGAAGCAGCCAGCACCTGCCAGTAACAGCCCTGGTCAATGTGGGGCCAAGTTCTGAAAAGGTAGCTTCTCTTTGACTTAAGAACTTTCACTCTTTCCTTTCTCCGGTGAAAAGTCATTCCAAGCCTAACCAAGGGAGTCCCCCCAAAAGAAATCTGTCTGCAACATCTATTTTTGCTTTTCAGAAATAGGATTTCATTGCCCCTTAGAAAGCCAGAAAGCAAAGAAGCTCAGAGAGATGGGTATGCACACATACCCAAACTGTTGAATCTTGGAGTAACTGACAGTGTTTAAAGGACCTCACAGGTTTAAAGGTTTCAAACACAGTAAGCACATCAGACAGGCTGTGTTGGGAGCCCAGTGTGCACAGATGCAGAAGCTACTAATGCAGGGACTGTTCTCTGCTTTCCCAGAGCCCAGCCTCCAACCACACAAAGCCACATCCTTGTCAACAGAAAGGACAGGAATATAGCATTATGCACGTGATCAAATATCTTAGAGGACTGAGGTACTAGTATATTTTTAAAATATTTTTAAATATTTTAAACCAACTAAGCTGGGAGTTGGGTGGGCAAGGGAGTATAAATACTTTTATTTAAAGTCCCAATTTTTCTAATAATAAATTCCAGGGTTTTTTTCCCCACATTACAAAAAATAAAGGTGAAGAAAATGCATAGCCAAGTTGTCTTCTCTTTTAAAAAAATATTTAAAATACTAAATACTATTTCTGAGGGCCCCCTAATTTTTGAAAAGAAAAATACCTTCACACGAATGAACCAGAAGAACTAGTGCTCGCAGACAGCACACGGGCCTCTGCAACACTTCCCTGCCCCCCATTCAAAGCAACTAGGGACACCAAGTCCATTACAAATCACAGGAGATCACTGCTTTGTAAATCTGAAACCACTGTGCTTCAATAATGTGGGCGAAATACATCAAATATCATGAAAGTAAGTTTATACTATAAATTGACCCAAGCTTTGTGAAAAGTACTTTCGGAATATGTATCAAAAGCCTTAAAAATGTTCACTTCATTTAATCCAGTAATTCTGTCTCAGACTAGCTCCTGGGGAGATCATCTGAAATGGAAACAAAGATGTAGGTAAAAAGATGTTTATCTTTTACATCTATAATAGGAAAAAAGCAGAAACCACAGAAACATCCAATAATAGAAAATAGTGAAGTAAATGATGGCACCCTACAATGAAACTTAATAAATGCATATTCAATTTTATACATGTAGGATGCTCTGAACTGTGTCAAACAATACAGAGGAAAGAAAATGTTAACAGGATTATCTCTGAGTGGTAGGAATATGTGGGGTTTTTCTCAAAATTTTGTGTTTTCTATAATGAGGATGTATTACTTTTATAATATGCATCTTTTAATATATCATATCAATTTTATATACACACATACATATATAAAATTCATTAATTCCTTCAGTGTTTATGACATGATAAGCTGACAGGCCAAACAGAAATCTCAGAGTCAAAATAAAACTGAAATCAGTTAATTAGATATTTTCCCTTAAATAACCACATAAAAACAAATTAACATATATTTCTTTATTCATGTCAAGCAACACATATCTACATGTTTTCTTCTCTATCCAATAAATACATTTCATATTGTGATTTACTTTTGTGGGCATATTAAGGTAGAAAACATCCCATGTTTTAGTCGAAAAATCAGGCGATAAGTCCATATTCCATCACAATAACTTGCAGCTCACCCTTGGCACCCAGGGTACACATATTTATTTATTATTTACCCAAATAACAGCACATGGCAAATGTGCAAGGACAGCCCTGCTCTCAGGCCATTGCATTATCTACAAAAATCTGTTTTCAGCAGCAGACTATCTATAAACTTGACCCTTAGCTCACTCGCTCGCTCTCTTTTATTTTTTTAACTAGGTCAAGTGGCTGTCCCTGTAGCACCATCCGTATATTCAATAAAAATCAAGTATATCTTGTGTTTGAAACATACATTATAAATAGATGTATAGATGGAGCAGATATTGAGAAAAGAAATGGTAAAGATTATGAATATTAAGATTTATATTAATCTATAAGCCTATTAAAGTACAGTAAAACCTGTCCTTCAGACCACCTTTTTAAAGATATCACCTCCCTGATGGGACCACTAAATTTCGGGCCAAATTATTTTCCCATAAAGAACAATGAAAAGAAAACGATTATATTAAGACTACTTCTACTATGGTTTCTTTTCATTGTTCCGCCAAAAATGATTCCAAACAGTAAAATAACATTGATTTTGACCTTGTTAATGAACTTGAAGAATTTCATGGAATACTCAAACACCGATTTCCATTTTTAACAGGAAAAAAAAAAATGGACCCTCTGCCTCACATTGTCGACAACACCAGCAGCATGTAGGGATCGTTTCATTGAAATTCGGTGGATGTAGCTTATCTTGATATCGCTAATGTTCCATAAGGTTTGCCATGTGGATTTTTCTTTGTGCCAAAAGCTGGAGATGATTGTGTGATTTGTTAAAATATTGAAGAAGCCTTCAAGCCGAGAGGTTCGTTTCATTTCTTTTTGGTTACAAAGAATTTCACATACAATATTACTAAAGCGATTTTCAGTTTTCCAAAATGCCACGCTCTCCAAGGGAACAGTTTTCTCTCCTTTGGCCTTGCAAGGACTCCCCGTGGCTTTGATTGGCTTTTCTTCCAAACAAAACTGCCATGGGATCCACACTCCCCGGAGCCCCCCACCAGGTGGGGCCCGGTTCTCTTAATCAGGTTCTTCTTCAGCTCACTCATGTCAGCCAGAATCGCCAGAGGCCCTACCCATCCTCGTGTTGGGCTCCAAAGCCTATTCCCTCACTGTTTAAGTCTCTGGAATTGCTTTTCTTTGCAGTCTCCCAGACTACAACACCATGTTTTTCTTTTCAGGTCTCCTCAAAGTCTGTCTACTTAAATAGGACTTCTTTTTTCAATGGATATCAAGGATTAGTCAGGTGTAGATATTCTTTAAAGTACTCATACGTGTGCAAGGAACACATCTTAAAATTCTCCAATGAATGGGCTTCCCTGGTGGCGCAGTGGTTAAGAATCCGTCTGCCAATGCAGGGTTCGAGCCCTGGTCTGGGAAGATCCCACATGCCGTGGAGCAACTAAACCCGTGCGCCACAACTACTGAGCATGCGCTCTAGAGCCCACGAGCCACCACTACTGAGCCCGCGTGTTACAACTACTGAAACCCAAGTGCCTACAGCCCGTGCTCCGCAACAAGAGAAGCCCCCGCTTGCAGCAACTAGAGAAAGCCCGCACGCAGCAACTAGAGGAAGCCCGCGCACAGCAATGAAGACCCAACACAGCCAAAAATGAAAACAAATTAATTAATTAATAAAAAAAAAAATCTCCAATGAAAGGTAAACACACGAGCAACAACTGCACAATGTTCAGGCCCCTTTGGGAGGCTTCAATCAACCCCAGAGTCTTGGAGGGCAGGAACTATGTCCTGTGCGTGTACCTGAGCCCAGCTTGGAGCCCACTGCCTGCCATCATCAGCTCCCAGTAAGCCAGTGTGGATCTGAGCTGCCAGTCACGTCATTCTAGTCTTGTCACCGTTCTTTAGCTAGAGGTCACTGCACAGTCATCAGCCCAGAATCGCAGAATCTTGGTGCTGAAAGGAGACTGGAGCACACTGGTCCAGCCCAGGCTTTTCATCTCAGAGACAGAGTTACTGAGGTCTCCAGGGAAGGGATGCCTCAAGCGGTGTCAATACACAGCCACAAACCTTATGGATGAAAATCATGGGTGTTTGTTTCTGTTCCTAAAAAGAAGAGGCCCATGATTTTTTAAAAAGTATATTTTAGCTGATAGCTTAGAATAGTAAGCAGCCAGCTGTGTGGTTTGAGCTCAATAATAAACTATAAACATTCACAACTTAATTCTTCAAATACCGGAATGTCCGAACAATAAAATTTCTTTTTTTCAAGCAGGATTTTTTTTTTTTTCAGTTGGAGATGGAGACAGCAAGGCATAGTGGACAGTGAGTGAGACACGGCATCTAGTAACCTGGGTTTGAATTCCAGCCCCACTGTTGGCTAGCTGTGTGACCATGGCCCAGTCACTGATCCCCTCTCTGGGCCTCAGCTTCCTCACCTGTAAAATGGGCATAGTAATACCATCAGCCTTCCCACGGCCACTGGAAAAGCAAAGGAGATAATCCACATCAATACACTGTGTCTTGCAAAAGTAAGTGATTTGTTGGCTGGGGAATGAATTTCAAAGCTATGGCTGCGCGTATAAAGAAAAGAAAGCACAGATAAAGAGGAATGCACACACTCATTTTAACTTAGATATTTCCCTCTCTCTTTGGAGCAAGCTAACTGGATGATCAGACGTGTGATGAAACACAGACACCTGGGTGAAAACCCAGCTGGAGGCCCAGGGAACCCCTCACACAGAACAGGCCCGGCTTTCTCTTTTTCTCTCCTCCCCAGTACCTGCCCCCATCCCTAAAAGGGACACTAAGGAAGCTCAGGCCTTTGAAAATGTGGACCAGAACAGTCCAGACTCCTAAGGAGAATATTAAGGCTTTCTTTCTGTTCCTTCAGTGAGACTCTCCTTGCCACTCCCAGACCTAGACGAGATGGTATGGACGTCCTCTCCTTCCTCCGATTCATTTTACCTGAGGTTAACAGACCACAGTCCTCCCCCTGAGCCTAACATCTGTTCTTCTCACCTTGTCAGTTTCCTCCTTCTTTTCCCTCCCCAAACCTGCAAGTGAAACAGGCAGCTTTAGCTTTCTTGCATCAGGAAGCAGGGTAGAAAAAGCCAAGGGCATTATTTTTGTCCCACTTTTGCTGTTTCTGTGGGGACAAAGCTGTCTTATTTTGCATGATCACTGCGAAGATAGACCGTGCTCGGCTGTGAATACCTGTTATTCTGGACTGAAATTTGCCTTTCTCTGACACTGAAAAGACACTTTGGATTTTCACATATTCACTCAGCAAACATTAATTGAGGGGTGATTATGTGCTAAGCACTGTGTTAGAGCTCAAGTGTGCAAAGAGGCACTCTCCTTCCCAGGCGCAGCCCACTCTGTGCTTCTGGAGATGTCCTCTTGCTCTTTTTTGCACTCATCTAGTACTAACGGCAGCCAAAGAGTCTTCCCTCTCCAAAGCGGAGGCCTGACACAGCGCTGGGTACCTACTTGAGGCACAATTATTGCTCATGAAATCAGACATGATCTTAGAACTTCTGAATGGACGGGACCAGTGAATCCCACCCCTGTATTGAACCACAGAAGAACGAGAGGCCTAGGGATTAAGTGGCTTGTGGAAGCCACCCGCAGTGGCCTGTCCCATCTGTCTTGAGTGGTTTAGGGCTGGTCAGAGGCCCAGGGATGTCTCAGAAGATGGCTAGATGTCCTTTCCAGTCTGGAGATTCCAGGCAGACCAGAAAGAACGGTGGTGACCTGGCCAAGCAGTCCTCTGGAGAGTTCAAGGATCTGAAGCAATGTGAGCTGCCGCGGGTTCGTGCCACCTCCGGTGTTTGCCTACGCCATCACTATCAGCATCAAACTCATTCACTGCTTTGTTAAGTGCTTTGGGATTTCTCAAGTATAAAAGGTGCTATATAAAATCAATCACAGGAAACTCTGCTGCTGGCAGCTCAGAACAGCTATAGTAAGCCGTGTCCACTCAATCAATAGTCCCTCACTGAGAAGGGGAAAGAATACCATTAAAAAGATGTGCTCCAGGGAGATCAGCTCGGTGCTTTGTGACCACCTAGAGGGGTGGGATAGGGAGGGTGGGAGGGAGACGCAAGAGGGAGGGGATGTGGGGATATACGTATGCATAGAGCTGATTCACTTTGTTATAGAGCAGAAACTAACCCACCATTGTAAAGCAATTATACTCCAATAAAGATGTTAAAATAAAAAGGATGTGCTCTTAGAAAAACTTCCCTCAAGTAAGAAAAAAAAAAAAATCCTACCTTACGAGAGTAGCACACAATATACTGTTCCTCCAGGAGCAATATTAAACATGATGGAAAGAGTTGCTTACTGCTTGGTGCATACTTTGGCTTTCATTTTAACCAAGCAAGAACACAAATTGACACACACTGTGTCTGAGAAACCTTGTAGGCCCCAAGCAGGAAATGCCTATTGGATTTTAAAATCCAGTCGTACCATGAAAATGGAATTAGCGCTTGGCACCACAGTAGAAAACAGTGATTTCTAAAAATTGCTTGCCAAAGGACAATATGCACGTTTGGAATCTAGTATACATCATCTATCTTTAATTAATGTTTAAGTATAAAGAAAATATTTAGACGTGTAACATTTTTATGATGTTACAGAAGTGGGCTCCTTGCACCATCCTGAAAGAATATTGATATGGGATATTTTGAGTTTTCATTTTATTTCAGAAGGTGAAAACGGCAAAAAAAAATAAAATTATGTTACTATATATACGAACTCATGGTATTTCTCAAAGCTATGACGTAGTCATTTAAGTAGGTGCGAAAATTAGGGAGAGAATATCTTACAGTATTTTTAGAACTCAAATTATTTTTTGTTACTTACAGAAAAGTATTGTAATAGAGTGAGAACCTGAAAAGCAAACAGTAACTTTATATGGAGTATAATCTATAAAAATATTGAATCACTATGTTGTACACCTGAAACTAATATAATGTTACGTCAACTACACTTCAATAAAAAATTAAATAAAAACAAAAATAAATACATTGAAAAAACTAGAAGGCTGCTTTCATAACCTGAGAATATAAAAAACCATAGGTTATTACTGTATTTAAAACGAAACACTGAAGAAAAAAAAAAGGCAAACAGTGATGGCCACTGAACTTCTCATGAACAAGTGCATTTAAGAAGCTGTTCAAGAGTTTGCCTAATGAAGTACTCCTGTGTCAGTCATCAGTGTCTCTTCAAGTCTTTTCCTCAAACTGTAACATTAGAGTTCAAATTGCTAAAGCATAAGTGATTAAAAACCTCACATTTACAAGAAAATGTGTAGGTCCTTTAGTCCGAGCATTTTAAACTCCAGAGTGCATGAGAGCTCCCTGGGGGGTTGGCAGCGGGGCTAGCTGGATGCTGACTTGGAGGGCTCAGGACCTCACCTTGAGAAACTGGTGGCAGATTAGGAAACTGCAGTACGTGCCTGTTTGGCGGTGACTTGCCCAAGGCCCCCCGCTAGGTGGCTGCAGGGCCTGGACCATCCATGACCCATGCCTCCCATGGGTCGCCCAGTACCACTCTTTCCCCTCAGCACCTGGTCCTTCTCTACGGAATAGTTTTGGATACTGTCAAAAAGCTTCCTGAATTTTTCACCCAGAAAAAAATGATGTTCCCTTTATGGAGAGAATTCCAGAGGAGTCCCTCCCTCTTCCTTCCTTCCACAGATTTCTGTGTATTCATTTCAGCCTACGAAGGTGGAATCAAGTTTAATCAGTTTATTGCATGAAAGTGTCCAGTTATAGGCCTAGTACTAGTTATTTGATGATGATTGGTTTTGAAATTCTCAGGAACTCAGGTCGGGGTGGGGCAGGTGCAGGGAAGGTGTGTGGACTGGGTCAGTGTCCATCAAAGTTCAGACTCCAGGCTTACAGCTCCATCTGTGGTCCCCACCTTAGATTTCAGCAATTTCCTTAACGTGAATATACTTCCCAGTGTCTGAACACGCTGTCAGAAATTTCAGATTAGATCTAGATTTAAACAGTCACTTTCAGAATTCTGGGAGACTTGGTTTACTCAACTCTTTTATAACCTAGCCACACCAGTGGGGCAGAGGTTTAATAATTCACACATATCCTGAAGTTTAAACCCCAAAGGCAATCATTGAAATTCCAAGAGAGTCATACACAAATAAGCCTAACTCTTCAGCAGAATTGCTTAAAAGCCTATCCAAATACTCCCTTTTCTTCTATAATCAAGGTTATTCCTGATTACCCATCATACTAGAAACAGGGGAGAGCCATGGCTAAGTATGATAAACTACATTCTATCTGGAATTCTGTCCTATTTCCTCCATGAATTATCTCATCAAGTAATGATAAAATCAACTTCTTGGAGTCTTAGCTTCCTCCCTGTAGAGACTGAAGAAGGTAAAAAGCCAAAAAGCAGAAAAAGCAGGCAATCACGAGGGCAGAGGGGCTTCCCTGGTGGCGCAGTGGTTGAGAGTCCGCCTGCCGATGCAGGGGACACGGGTTCGTGCCCCGGTCTGGGAAGATCCCACATGCCGCGGAGCGGCTGGGCCCGTGAGCCATGGCTGCTGAGCCTGCGCGTCCGGAGCCTGTGCTCCGCAGCGGGAGAGGCCACAACAGTAAGAGGCCCGCGTACCACAAAAAAAAAAAAAAAAAAAAAAGGTCAGAAAACTGGAAGAGGAATAATAAAATCTCAACGACAAGTAACTGAGATAAGCCAACTCTCAAATACTGAAAACTTTAAAATTTTAATTCTGTTTCACAATTTCCAGATAAGTGAGCAAAGAATAACACCCATTTTCAATTCCTTTAAATCCATAGTTTTAAAAAATCCATTTTTATGTGCCAGAAAGGTTTTAATGTTTACATGTCCAAACAATATTGACAAGGTATGACAAAAACATTTGATATTTTTCTCATATATTTACAATGTTTATGGTTTGGTTGGAATAATGATGTATATGAGGAATATTTGGGATATTCCATTGTGTGTGTAATATTGAGCAAGACATTTAACCTTTCTGGGTCTCAGTTTTCCCATCTGCAAATAGGGATGTTTAAAGGGTTTGATGGTCTCTAAATTTCCTTCCAGTTTCAGGCGTCTACAAATAAGATTTACAACGTGTCATCATTAGGATGAACAAAGTGTTTCCTGTGTGATTTTTCCTCAGAGAACTCCATATCTACTGGTGACATTTTGGTTATTTAAGTATTGTTGTTCTAAGGAGGATCATTAACTTAAATTTTATGCTCTAGTCAGCAGCCTGGATGGACTTGGAGTTCTGCACCTGGATTAAAAATATATTGGATTCATCCAGCACGTTGTTGATAAAATGGAGTTGGGATTTCTCCATGGCAGATCCAAAGGAAATAGTGTTTGCAACTTCCAGAATAAGTTCTGTCATCCTTCTCTGCATACTTGAGGCAATGAATGGGCTTTCAGTGGCCAGTTATTGACATCTCCAACAGTGAAAATGTATTTCACTCTATTATCCCAATGTGCAGATAGCCAGATCACATTTTCTGAAAATGCATTAAATTGAGTGGTACAGCAGCCTGGCCCTGGTAGCAAAAAAGGCAATTTTGGACAGTTCAGGGAGACCTACAGTCAGGTCACAACTCTTTCATAGCTTCACTATGAAAAGCTGGGCTTTTTATAGTGGGAAGGCTCTCATGATCCAAGAGAAATAAGTAGGAGCTGCACCAAAGTACATTATGTTGTGACACAAAAAGCATAAATCATGTGTGTATGAAAATCATAAGCCCTAAGCTTTAGAGAGCGTTGTGCAATTGACAATCAAATGGAGCTTAAAAGGAATTATGAGGTTTTCAACTAAAGTCTTGAAATAAAGAAATATTTTACAGCAAGAAATTGCAAATGTCAAGTTTAAATCATAAGACTTTGCACCATTGAGCTACTAGCTAGTTCTATAGCTTCTTCAATGCTTAACACAGGGAGAGACCAACTTTCACGCTCAATAAAACTTAAGAACTTTAGAAATACATTTAGGAAGATAATTCATGTATTTGTGACTTTTCCCTCCCAAAATGGCTAATTGTAGAAGAAAAGTGAGTAGGCATAAGAACTTCTTGGATGGTAACCTGTTCCACCATTTGCTTTGTACTCTTATGAGTTCTTGTGATTTTTAAATAGGGCTGTCACCAATTTGGTCATTTAAAGAAAAACGGGGTCTAGCGAATATGGAAGGCAGTCCTCCTTTCCCATTCGGTACATCTAGCTCTTGCTCTGGAAAACCACAGAGCAAACTGAGCTCCCCGGCAGCCAACCAACCACCAGCCCCCATGAAAAGCTGGAACCCAGCTGCCCAATTCGGTTGCTCCCGTCCAAAGCCAGCCAGGTGGCAACCCAGACTGAATCTGTTGTTGTGGGAATGACTTTATTCACAAACCGGTTTATTAAATTTTATATGGAGACAGGCAAAAGTCACAAGATCCTGGAGAGAAAGACCTGATTCACATAAATTTATCTTAATAGCTGGGAATTCGGGAGCATCAAGCAGAAAAAATAAAATAAAATCATGGAAAAGCATTTCGCCTCCTCCGTCTGCCTGCTCTCCACTCCCCGGCACATGATATGCCCTCCACCCACATAGATCAACAACTACCACGGCTCCATCCGGCCCTTCGCAGGAGGCGTCCGACACATTGATCCGAGCCTGTTTTGACATATAAACTCCAATTTGGCCCCAAGTCACTGCGAGTGGACACTGCCACCAACGTTTCTGACACTAGGTTATTTGTTGTTGCTGTTCGCTGTCCCTGTTTGCACATTAATCCAGTGACAATTAGGTGTCAGCGAGCGTTGTTTCTGCTTAGCTGATAGCCTTGGGCTCTGCGCTTGAAGCCCTAATCAGGAGTGTAAACTCTGCTATATTTCAATTTGGAGAAGCGCTCTTCCGCTAAGAGGCCCCTGGCACTGCGATAAATAAAACGCCTATTTACTCTATTGCCACACTTAGACATCTAATGCACTTACTACCAGCCCCCTAATCATAGCCTACAGTTAAAACCGCCTATAAATCACTCTGTTCTCATCCTGCGCATTAGTGAAGCCATTTTCCCCAAACCCCACAATGAGCACTGTTTCCTTTTCTTGTTAGTCAAAAGCTAGATGATTTTTATTAGGTTAAAGACGAGTTCACAGATGGTAAATCGCGCGGAGAGAAATGAGCTGGAGAGTTACACCTAGTCAGCGCGGGACACCGCGCCGGGGCCGGGGGTGGATCCAGTTCTGGAACCCAGGTGGCGGGACTCCCCAGCACAGCTGGATCCAAGTCCCCACCCCACCTGCACGCCCACGGGGCGTCGGGGCTGCGCAGCCTCGCCCCCCGGACACCCCTAGCACCCTGCGCCCCTGCGCGCCCAGCGCAAGCTGCGGCCTGGCCTGGGGACCCTGGGCAGGTGGGCTCGGCCCGGCATCCTCCTCCAAGACTGCCAGCAACCCCTAAAAATGTAAAAATCGCCCCATCCCTCTTGATCTCGCCGCGCACGTTTCCCACCGACGCCGCTCAGAGGCGAGAGCCCGGGAGAGGCCCGGCGCTGCGCGGCCCCGGGGGACAGCGCGCAACAAAGGCCCGGCCCGCAATCCCTGCTCCTCGCCTTCCTTTTCAATTCTCCCCCGATCTCAGGTGGAATTAGGAGGATTAAAGCGGCGAGTAAATGAGGCGAGTGTGCAAAATGACTCCTTTCTGAACCAAACGGCATGCTCCGTGCTGGGGAAATGAGATGCACATTTAAATCTCATCCATCCACCGCCTGCGGCCACCGCCATGTACCTGCCTACTTAGCCCAAGGGTTAATTAATTGAGGCTTCAATGCACTATTGCAAGAGCATTATTGCATTTGATACTCTACATCTGTGATTTAAAACTCTTTCAGTCCCTTGTCAGCAAGGGAGGGTTTTTAACTAGGAAATTAGCATTCAGATAAGGGAACGCTCTATTTGCTTCTGAAAGGAAGGAAATATTAAGGATGCTGGTGCACAAACCGGGCTGTCATATCCTGTCCCATCCTGGAGGGAGCACGAGGGCCCGGCCCCCCGCCCCGCGAGCCGCGGCGACTGGGGCCTCGGCCTCGTGCAACGGACGCCGGCGCCAGGGGCCGGCAGGAGGGGGCCGCGCGGCCAGCAGGACCCTTCTCCTCGCAGTCTCCTACCTGCTGCGGCGTGTTTGCCTCTGCAAAGTGAAGTAATATATTTTCTTCCCACTTCCTAGGAGCTGATTCTTCTTAAAATGCATCGCCACGTTACTCACACATTGGCTTTCTGACTTCCCCTGGTGGGGAGGGGGCTCCGAACAGGAAGTAACCCCGTTTCTTAAGGAAGAATGAGCGGTAAACATCGCAACAGAATTTTAATGACGCTAAAACCAAATCTGGGACACGACTGTAGTTAGTGGTCATTACCCTTACTATATTAAGTATTGGATTCAAGCGCTAAACACACTTAACAAACACACTTTTCCCACTTATAATTCTTCAGCAATTTTAGCAGAATTTCATTACCTGCCCACGTGTGTGTTCGTGTGTGTGTGTGGCCTGTGCAACGAACTAAAGAACAACAATAAAAATAGTGGTTGTGGGTCAGAAATCAGTTAGAATCCTGCCACCTAAGTATGCTATAACTTAGACATAGTTTTCATGCAAAATGGATACATCTTTAAGTTCTGGACTCCCAGGCAAAAACTTCGAAAACGAAAAAAAAAAGGAAAACAAATCACAACAAAAAACCTTTGGCACTTGCTAACTAACTATAAGATGAACAAATTGCTGGTGGAAAGGAGAATGTTTCTTTTCTTGAGCTCCTCAGGGCCAGGTGAATTTGGAAGACTCCGGGAATCCTTCATTAACACTTTGCCAAGTGCAAGGAATTGTAATTTCTTCTCTGCTGAAGAACTTTAATTAGGTGAAATAGCATCACCTGCAGTGATGAGAGACCCAGGTCAACAATCTGATCTGAACAAAGTTCTTTGGGATTTCTATTAATCAGGCAAAAAGATTAGGGAGTGGATTTGATGGTGTCTGTGTGACATCAATCGTGTATTTCTTTCTAATAATGATCCAATTCTGTCTTTGGGTACTTCTTACTGAATGATTAGCTACCTCAGTAGTTTCCTTTGCAGATGCTAATCATCACCTCCTTTGCTCAAATTCTACTTTCTACATCTTCTTAGCAGCATTTTTAAGAAACCAGAAAAAGCTGGTGATGACAAGGGGTAATAGTTTAACTATGTGTTTGCCTTACCGTTTCTTAGTTATTTCCATTCAAACCTTGAGTCGCGATGCCAATTTATAAGTTGCTTTGGTCCATTTTGTTCCTAAGGGCCAAGTACTGTAACTTTGTTATGTACGTAACATTTCAAGTGTTTTACAATACACCTAGTCCACATAACATTGTCTCATTGGTGGCAGTCACCTTTGTGCTACCACATGCAGAGACCAGATACTTTCCATTATTTTAAACCTGTTTGATATAATCCTTTAGAAGTAGGAAAACTAGAGCTTGCTTTTCTGTCAGCTTTGCACCACGTTTTTCCTACATTGCTCACACTGGTTCATTATAGGAAGGCTGTTTCCCCTGATTCCTGGGTGGCCTACATTGGGGTCTTCCAAATAAAAGAGCACCACAGGAAGACACACAGTGTTTTGGAAGAGAAGAAACACACAAGTAACTCAATAAGCTCTGAAAATTGATAAAATGAAATGGTGAAATTTTGACCCTACGTACTTGACAGCAATACTTTGGGGACATTCAGTGGCATCAATCTCCTGAGATTACTTGCTTTCATCACAGAAGGGGAGATCTGCACATTTGGAGTGGCTCAGAGGACCAACTGGATGCCACTTGGTATCCGGGAGGAAATATGGAGCTGTGTACGGAATGGCTTGATTATGATATACATAATTTGAGCATCTTTTGTAAGGATGGATCCAGCAAACTGACACCATGAAACAGACTCTGTCCAAGATAAGAACATAATGAAACAGAAAACGAAAGTGACATTCTTGCTAGGACATTGATGCCCAGCAAAAGCTTTCTGCAATAAGGAATGTGACTATCTATGGCTGCAGAGCATAAAATTGGCCACAAGAATTTCTCTACTTCACAAGTCTTTTCCTTGTTTCCCTACCCAAGTCCCCTCTAGCCCCATCTCTCTCCAGATCCAGCTGGAACTTCCCTCGCTGGTTCCCAAACATAGTGCCGAATGACACCCTCAGCTTTGTACTTTGTACGGTCAGAGGACAAAGGAAACATGCTCCTCTTCCCCCAACACCATGACGTTCCTGATAGAAGCTAGGCCTGTGTGTCCCCTTGTAGCTCCCCCACTGCCCCTTCACCGAGCAATGCCCCAAACAGGCTCTGCACAAATAACTTGTTGGATCAACTGGTGAAATCCCACTATGACCCAAGGGACCATTCCAAATCCCTGGAATGCAGTTTTGTTGTACTGGAAAAAAAAAAAAAAAAAAAAAAAAAAAAAACTAAAAAGAGCCAAAATCTAGGACCGAGAGATTTCAAGTGCACCCTAATGTCTGTAGTGAGATTTGACCTGTAGCACTCCTGAGGGGCAGCCAGCAGAGAGGATGGATTTGGAAGCCGCTTGGAGCTCCCGATTCTTAGAACCACAGGGAAGGTGGAGCCAGACTTCCTCTCATGGAATCTTTTGAGCAATGTAATGATAAAAATAACTAGTAAAAAGCAACTAGCCCCAGGGCTTCTTTACATAGAAACACAGGCTTTTTGTTTGTGGGTCTTTGGGGTTCCAGTTTTTGTTTTTTGATGGAATTTATTTCTCCTGAAGAAGGCAAAATGGCTAGCCCAAAGAGCTGAGGGTGTTGCGCTGTGCCTCATCGATTGTAGGGCTGCTCCAAAGCTGGTGCTTGATGAAGAAGGAACAACGGTGCTGCCTGCCTGGGAACTGGTTCTGTGAACCTATTCCTTTGAATCTGGGATGTACCAGGTGAGACCATGGCTCTTTTGCCAGCCAGGAGACACTAATGATGCCCTGCTTCTGCTAGCTGGATTGACAGCGGTGACCCATTTCCCCCGCTCAGAACAGAAAGTATGGGTGAGGGATCCCGACTCATCTCACCCTCTCTTGGGCAGAAGGGAAATAATTCTAGCATCTCGTTCTTGGCTACAGATACATATGGGACAGGTAAACTCCAGGAGGCCAGCTCCTAGAAGGTCCATCAGTAAAAGCCAGGAGAAAGTAAATGCAAGAGCCCACCTCACATTCCTCTGGAATTCAGCGGGAATGAAATAAAAATAATAAAAGGTAATAGATAAGCAAGTATATAAACTTTTCCTGGAAGCAAAGGAACCCCATGGTGAAAGGTTTAAGGAATACTACTTTTAAAAAAGAGAGTTTGGGGCTTCCCTGGTGGTGCAGTTGTTGAGAGTCCTCCTGCCGATGCAGGGGACACGGGTTCGTGCCCCGGTCCGGGAAGATCCCACATGCCGCGGAGCGGCTGGGCCCGTGAGCCATGGCCGCTGAGCCTGCGCGTCCGGAGCCTGTGCTCCGCAATGGGAGAGGCCACAACGGTGAGAGGCCCGCGTACCAAAAAGAGAGAGTTTGACTTTGGTAAACACTGACAGAAGGAGGTGTAAGTAGTTTAAGTGAAGGTGATTCTTTTCAGACGTCAGAGGGCACTTTATTTGCTTTAAAAACAATAAAAATCAAGTCGAAAAGTGCCAGATTTTCCATGGAAAGGAAAAGAGCAGCCCTTCAACTCATGGTTTTCTTTTCCCTGGTAAAGGAAAGCCGGCTCACACAGAAGTGTTTGCAGGAGCGCCACGCTAAGCAGCACATAACAAAAGCAGCAGGTACCTTAAGGACTCAGGATCTCAAGGTTCTTACTGTTGAGATGATCTGGAAAGAGATGGTTTCCTTAGCCACACCCCCAAAGTTGGCCCTGTTAGCCAGAATAATAGGACTTTTTTCTGGAAAGTGCCAGTTAATGGTGACCTGTTCCAACTATGAATTTCACAGAGATTAATATACCCCTTTAGGTTTCTTAAGAGTCCATCAGGAGGCCTCCCCCAGTCTTGGGTGTTTTACGATCTCTGTGGGCACGAAGCTCAACTGAAACTACCATTCAACAGCCTAACTGTCATCTTCATCTTCTCCTGGCATAAAAATACATATTTTTCCCATAGTAAAGATTTTTTATAATAGCAATAAAGTAACTCCAGAGAACATGGTTGTCTTGAGATAGCTTAACTGTGTCTGGTATCTCATAACGCCCTGGGGATACAGCAGGCCCATAATACTCCCTTTTGCTGCCATGTCTTTGCTTAATTAAGGAATAAAGCCAAAAGGTCAATGCTGGAGAAAAATGTAAATCTTCAAAACTTTTCATTCTTGACCCAAACTCTGTGTCATAAAACCTCAGTTATCTCTGTAAGAAGCAGCACACCTACCCAGTGAGCTAGGAGATACCAGAATATACATTACACCTTTAAAATATGCTTTTGACACCATGAAAATAAATTCCTGACCTCTGGACTTGGAATTATGATTCTGCCTTCTTAGAGAGAGACCCTCACAAACTATCTGCTCATCCCCGGTGAATGGAAAGCACTAACGGCAGAAGCCATCTACTTTATCAAACATGATTTGCCACTGTGTTGCATTGCAAACATTGTGTTGACTCTCATACAGCTAGAAGGCTGCATGAGAGAGTCAGGTCTTTGTGTGTCGGAGAGAGGGGGAATGAGTATGTATATTCAGCTCTACGGTTTATTCGTTATTTCATTGTGCAAATATGATTTCAGCTCCGATCGTTTTATTAGTTCACTGATTACTGTCCATCACCATGAATGAGGTGGGTTAGGCATGGGTTTAGTTTACTAGAGCTGCAATCTTTTGTGGTGGATGTTTACAGACTATATCATAGGTGCCACACTGAAAATGGATATTTCTGACCAATGATATTCATTTTAAACAGGAGACATTCGGTCCCTAAACTGATTTGTTAGAGCTGGTACAATGAAATAATAAATATCTACTCGCCTTCAAGAAATAGAACCTTCCTAACACATTCAAGGCTATGCTAATTAGAGGGAAAGTGTTATTCCATTATGGAACTAATTATATGTCATCTGCTTCTCTCTCAGATGACTAAATGGACAGACAGATGCTATGCTGATCAATTAATGTTGTGATAGAACCACCAACTGATCTGGACTTAGATAATATGTATTTATGGAAGACAGAGAATGATTTATTATTTTTTTTCCAGCAAATATGAGAATCCAAATGTGACTTTATTGTACAGATGGGAGCAGATGAAGAGCAAAGAGGTGTCGTTGTATTCTTGCCGTGAAAAAGAATATTCATCCTTCTTCTTCTGCTTATATATTCAGCAGACATTATGGCTCAGTAAAAATGGGATGTTTAAATATTTGATAAACGTGGGTAGAGCAATGCATTGCTAAAACTGCTAGAGTAGTCTGGAGATTCTCATGGAAACATAAATTAGCCTGTACACAAACGCAACTGTTTGGTAATTCTGGCCTTAAAATTACCTCTTTCTCTCCTCTCTCTTTTATCTTTTCCCTTTTTATCTGATAGGGCTTGGGTTTTTACTGGACGAGTTTCAAACTATGCAAACTGTCAGCTTCACTAACCAAGTTCAATGAATAGCATACTAGTGCCTAGACATTTGCAGACTTCTCTTAGCTATCATCCAGTGCAAGCAACCAGAGAGGGGTCTAAGCTCTATTGATTTCATATCACAGACACACTTCTTATATCAGTCTGAGAGTCAAGTGCAGTAAACTCATCACTAATATGGAAGCCTCCTCGGGTCAGTCTATACCTGAGGTCCATCTTCTGCAGTGAGGGCTGACCCCGCCATGCCCCAAGGAGGACGCTGGCCTGGTGCTAGGTTACAGGAGCCCCCTGCCTTACCAACGTGGACTTCACTTGGGCAGAGAGAAGTGGCATCTGGAGGACAGAGGGATGACAAAGAGGGAGGTGCACGGTTGTCCACAGGGGTTGCCAAATGCCAGCATCTTATCTAGATGGGCTCTGGACTTCATGGATAGAATAGAGAAACAAAAAACCAAAAAGGCACCATTTCCCTGTGTGTGTGTGTGTGTGTGTGTGTGTGTGTGTGTGTGTGTTTATATTTTGACAATCGTTTTGCCTGGCCTCCCTTTCATGATTTGGAAAGCCTATCCACTGTCGGTGTTTCTGAAACCCAAAAACAGTAAATGAAGCCACGGGATTTATAAAGTAAAATGGCTGACATACTTGGCCAAGATAGGCTCCTGTACCAATGGCTTTTAGTAAAACTAGATTAAGAGTAGGATACTAGCAAGGACCACAGAATGTGGAATTCACTCAGCAAACATAGAGGCCATTGGAGAAGTCTGCGTTTATGGACTTGTCAAATAGATAAATCAATACACTTGCTGAGTACCTGCTACACGTCAGACACGGAACAAGATGTTCTACCTAAGAAAAAGAAGGAGTCATCGTACTGAATTTTGATTAAGGAAATAGAAAATGCTATCTATATTTGTTTTTTTTTTGGGGGGGGGATGTGGGTTCATTTTATTTCTTTTTTCTTGCTTATAATTTTAAAATGGATACATAATAACATAGTACCTCCTTTCTTACAAAAGAAGGTTGCTTTTTTATAAAGAAAAGGAGAGTAAATCAATATAATTTAAAATAAAGATTTAAAAAATCCTGAGTAAAATATTAGCTAAGAAATATTTTTAATAAAAGTTAACATTTACTGGGAACTTACTATTTGACAGACACTATTCTTACTGCTTTAAATGTATTAATATATTTATTCTTTATAACAACCGAAAAGGTAGATACTATTATTATCATTTTACACTGAGGGAATCTACCACACAAAACAGGTTAAGCAAGTTGCCTGAGGTCACACAACTTGTAAGCGGTTGAGCTGGGCAAGGCTAACCGGTTATAGAACGCTGCTCTCAATTCTAGCATTAAATAGTGTTATCAACATTAACATTGTTAGCTAACATTTACTGGGCATCAACATACAATTCGATTCAGCTATTTATGGTGTACAATTCAATAGCTTTTACTATATTCACAGACGTGTGCATCCCTCACCACAATTAACTCAGGAACATTTTCATTACCCCAAAAAGAAAATCCACACCCTTTAGTTGTCACCAGCCATCTCCACCAATCACCCTAGGCAAAATATTATTTTGATGCTTAATCTACTGTATCCTTGCAATAGCCCTATATGGTTGGGACTAATACCGCCCCCGCCCCCCCCCCCCCCCCCCCCCCCCCCCCCGCATAGAGATAAGGAAACTGAGGCACAGGGTGGTTAAGAAACTTGCCCAAGTTTACACAACCAGCCAGCTGTGGAACTGGGACTTAAGTTTAGGCGGTCTGCCTCAAGAACACTTCTCTTAAAAAAACAGTGGTTGAGAGTCTGCCTGCCGATGCAGGAGACACGGTTTCGTGCCCCGGTCCGGGAAGATCCCACATGCCGCGGAGGCTAGGCCCGTGAGCCATGGCCGCTGAGCCTGCGCGTCCGGAGCCTGTGCTCTGCAACGGGAGAGGTCACAACAGTGAGAGGCCCGCGTACCGCAAAAAAAAAAAAAAAAAA